>NC_061508.1:231667451-231729934 GCF_022539505.1 Lolium rigidum | reverse complement strand
TTCTCACCGCTCAACGCCGGGTTTACTCCACCACCTGCCTACATAAACCGCCGTGACATAGTCCGCCAGCCAATCTTCCGGCTTGGTCGTGCCATCATACGTCTTTGTGTCTCGGGGCAGCTGGAAATTGCGTACCGGTGGCTCTTCTCCCATGATCCGTGGGCCAAAACATTTTGGGCCAGGAGGACCTCGAGATTCGATCATTTCGCAAAGATGTACCCCCGTCCAGCCCTGTGCCTCGCATCCTGATTTGGCAAACATCTTTCCCCTGTGCGATCCCCCAAGGGGTTCCTGGTAGACTCTTGTCTCGCTCTACTTCGGAATCTCCCTCTCCGTATCTTCCCCGGTTCCGCGGCTCTGCCTCGCCGTACCTTGGTGGTGGCATCTCCTCATACGCCGCCCCTTGCAGCCTGATAATTTTGCCCGGTTTCATATGTGCCGGCATGATTGTTTCCGACATAGCCTCCTCTAGCGTAGCCTCGACCTGCCCCTTGGCTTTTTCTACCGGCATCGTGTTGCCCGGCTTGTTGTTTTCCATCAAGAACCGGATCGTACACAGTCATCTGTTGTGCGTTCATTTCTTTTTCTCTTCTTCTGTCCGGATGGGGGGACGATGCCTGCCCATGGGACTTGCTTCCGGCATTCTTTGTTGAACGCGCGGATTTTGAGGCCGCGGCCTTGTTCAGCTTAGCCAGTTGCTCGACATTCTGCTGCTCAATAGTTTCCAGCTTTTTGCAGCTTTTATAGTTTTATCCGGACTCATCGTACTTAGGTTTTTCCACGATACTAACAGATGCAGAGGTACTTTTGCCGGCAAGAACTTCTTTGCGCAAATCCTGATCTAGGTTGCGAGCTTTTAGCCGGTTCTCCGGTATCCTAGCAGCATGCGCGCTAACAGAAGCAAAGCCATGGGCAGCGTTATACTCACGTAGGGTTAGGTTCAGCTCGCGCTGCGCCCGGACGATGTCCTTGCCGCTCTCGAGCACCTTCTGGCGCTGCGCCTCCAGCTCCGCCTGAGCCGCTGCCGGGTCGATGTTCTGCGCGATGGGGGTGGCGAGGACGTTCATCGCCGCTTGGAGCGGTGTTTCCGGTAGCGCGGATGATGCTCCCGCTGCGCCTGCGTCGCGCTCCAGCGGTGTCTTGGCCGCACGGGTCGAAGCCGCACGACCAGCACTTTCACCCACAACTTCTTTTCCTGCACCAACCACGCCAGTCATCATTACCTCGACGCTGTCGGCGGCGCGGCCAGCACAGAGCCATCTTGGCGGGTCCGGTGCCACCAGAGCGGCGAGAGGCACTGGCGCACGGGGACGGTGCCGAAGTAGACGCGGTGGCTGCCGAACTCGATGGTGCGGCCGTTCTTGGGGAAGATGCCGCCGTTGGCGAAGCAGCCCGCGTTGTCGTTGATGAAGTCCATGTCGTAGATGCGCTGCACGAGCGCGGACACCGTGCGCTCCCCGGCGACCTCGAGGATGCCCGCCCGAATGTGAACTCCTGCAAGCGCCACTTCATGAACCACGGCGGGCGCCAACTGTCGTCGTGGTGAACAGACAGATGCCATAGGATGGCTTAGATTGGGGCCGAATGGACGCTACAGGATTCGGGGGAGGGTTTGCGACTAGATGGGATGAACTTCCGGATGCTTTCCTCAAGAACACAACCAAAGGCCGGTATGCAAGAAGAGAGACAAGAGGAAGAACTCTTTACTAGATCGCTTGCTTCATTGATCTCAACACGATTACAAGTGCTTGGGTACAGGTTCTATCGTCTAATCTC
Source organism: Lolium rigidum (assembly GCF_022539505.1). Lineage (NCBI taxonomy): Eukaryota > Viridiplantae > Streptophyta > Magnoliopsida > Poales > Poaceae > Lolium > Lolium rigidum. The sequence continues at coordinate 231,728,158 of NC_061508.1, read as the reverse complement.
CTCTCGTGGACACGCACCTGTAAGAGGCGTACCCCCTCTCCTTATATAGGGGAGAGGGTGACTTACGGAACAAGAAACCCTAATGGCCTCTTTGACTCGGACAAACTACTTTACAAAGCTACTTATTAAAGCCGCTTGCTTAGCTCATCCTTGTCTTCTTGCTCTGAAGAGAATCTTTGACCAGTCCTGCCGACAGGCCCTTCTCTCCGGTATCTTCTTTACCGGGTTCCGGCATACCCCCTTGGGGATACCGGCTTAGCTTCACTTAGCCAAAACTCCTACCTTTGTGTTCCGGTAAGAATATTAAACCGGTATCTCGATGGCTCAAACCATCCGGTTTGGCATGCCTTTGGCATACCGGGGGTTATCCCCCCCAACAATTGTACATAGAGGATGACATGCGGGTCCCATTTTGCAGCGAGCGGTCTCAACATTTCCAAGGCGGCACAGGACCAAAAGAAAAATGAAGTAGCCGAGAAATCGGGGGTGAAAAAATCCAAGAAAAGAAAGATTTCAATTGGGCTGCATCCGGACATCCGGGCCTTCGAACTATCCTCTTGGGCCTTTTGACTCGTACAATTTCAGCCCACTCCAAAACAGGAAAGTTCGGATTTATCTAAAAAAACAGGAAAGTCCTATGCTTCGCAAAAACACAAAACAAGGAGATTCAACATATAAGTTTGTTTATGTAAAAATAAAGATTTAGGTTATCCGTTTGCAATAGCTCAGAGCGCAATACACTGTTTATTGTCTGCAAAATAATCAAGATATCACATTTTTCTTGTACGGGGAGGCTGACATCGGGGACCCATGAGCCAAGCGGCGTCGTCAACGTTTTAAAGGCGGCGGGGGATGGAAAGAAATAAACCAAAAATATTTTGGTACAAAATCCAAGAAAAGAAACATTTTTGTTCTAAGAGCATGACATGCGGGACCCATGAGGCAGCAGCATCCTCAACGATTCCAAGGCGGCGAGAGGATCAAAGAAAAAAAGGAAATATCCGAGAAATTAATTAGGGGTTCAAAATAAATCCATCAAAGGAAACTTTTATTGTTCTCGAGAGGATGACATGTGGGACCGATCCGCCAACGGCGTCCTCATCGTTTCAAAGGGGGCGAGGAGATCAAAAGAAAAAGGCAAATAGCTAGAAATTAGGGGTCAAAAATAACTCCAAGAAAGGAAACTTTTATTGTTCGTAGAGGATGACATGCGGGACCCATGAGCCAGCGGCTTACTCAACGTTTCAAAGGCGGCATGAGATCGAAAGAAAAAGGCAAGTGACAAAATATCGAGAGCCAAAGATAATCCAAGAAAAAAACTTTATTGTACGTAGAGGATGACATGCGGGTCCCAATTAGCAGCAGCGGTCTCAACGTTTCAAATGCAGCTTGAGATCAAAAGAAAAAAGAAAGTTGATTGTACATAGAGGATGACATGCGGGTCCCATGAGTCGGCAGACTTACTCAACGTTTCCAAGGCGGCGGGGGATCAAAAGAAAAATGAAATAGCCAAAAATCGAGAGGGTGAAAAAAACCTAAGAAAATAAACTTTTATAGCACATAGAGGATGACATGCGGGTCCCATGAGCCGGCGGGGTCCTCAACGTTTCAAACGTGGCATGAGATCGAAAGAAAAGGCAAGTGACCAAATATATGGAGCCAAAAATAATTCAAGAAAAGAAACTTGATTGTACATAGAGGATGACATGCGGGTCCCAATTAGCGACGAGCGGTATCACCGTTTGAGAAGCGGCAGGGGATCGAAAGAAAAAGGCAAGTGACCAAATATGAGGTGCCAAAAAAAATCCAAGAAAAGAATGTTTTATAGTACATAGAGGATGACATGCGGGTCCCATTTGGAGCAGCGGTCTCAACGTTTCCAAGGCAGCATAGAACCAAAAGAAAAATGAGGTAGCCAAAAATCGAGGGGTGAAAAAAATCCAAGAAGAAAGATTTCAATTGGGCTGCATCTGGACATCTGGGCCTTCGAACTATCCTGCTTGGCCTTTTGACTCGTACAATTTCAGCCCACTCCAAAACAGGAAAGTTCAGAATTTTCTAAAAAAACAGGAAAGTCCTATGCTTCGCAAAAAAAAAAAACAAGGAGATTCAACATATAAGTTTGTTTATGTAAAAATAAAGATTTAATTTATCCGTTTGAAGTAGCTCAGAGCGCAATACACTGTTTATTGTCTGCAAAATAAGCAAGATATCACATGTTTCTTGTACGGGGAGGCTGACATCGGGGACCCATGAGCCAGCAGCGTCGTCAACGTTTTAAAGACGGCAGGGGATGGAAAGAAAAAATAAACCAAAAATATGTTGGTAAACAATCCAAGAAAAGAAACATTTTCGTTCTAAGAGGATGACATGCGGGACCCATGAGGCAAGCGGCATCCTCGGCGTTTATTGTTCATAGAGGCTGACATGTTGGACCCGTGAGCCGCGAGCGTCCTCAACGTTTTAAAGGCGGCAGGAGATCGAAAGAAAAAATTAGCCAAAAATCATTTGGTAAAAAAATCCAAGAAAAGAAACATTTACCGTTACGAGTGGATGACATGCGGGACCCATGAGGCAGCAGCATCCTCAACGATTCCAAGGCGGCAGGGGATCAAAGAAAAAAAAGGAAATATCCCGAAATTAATTAGAGTTTCAAAATAAATCCATCAAAGGAAACTTTTATAGTTCACAGAGGATGACATGTGGGACCTACCTACCAACAGCGTCCTCATCGTTTCAAAGGGGCGAGGAGATCAAAAGAAAAAGGCAAATAGCCAGAAATTAGGGGTCAAAAATAACTCCAAGAAAGGAAACTTTTATTGTTCGTAGAGGATGACATGCGGGACCCATGATCCAGCAGCTTACTCAACGTTTCAAAGGCGGCATGAGATGGAAAGAAAAAGGCAAGTGACAAAATATCAGGAGACAAAGATAATCCAAGAAAAGAAACTTTATTGTACATAGAGAATGACATGCGGGTCCCATTTTGCAGCAGCGGTCCCAACGTTTCAAATGCGGCTTGAGATCAAAAGAAAAAGAAAGTTGATTGTACATAGAGGATGACATGCGGGTCCCACGAGTCAGCAGCTTACTCAATGTTTCCAAGGTGGCACGGGATCAAAAGAAAAAATCCAAGAAAAAACTTTTATAGTACATAGAGGATGACATGCGGGTCCCATGAGCCAGCAGGTTCCTCAACGTTTTCAAAGGCGGCATGAGATCGAAAGAAAAAGGCAAGTGACCAAAAATCAGAGGGTGGAAAATAATCCAAGAAAAGAAACTTTTATTGTACATACAGGATGACATGCGGGTCCCATTTTGCAGCAGCGGTCCCAACGTTTCAAATGCGACTTGAGATCAAAAGAAAAAGGAAGTAGCCAGAAATTAGGGGGTCAAAAAAATCCAAGAAAAGAAAGTTGATGGACATAGAGGATAACATGCGGGTCCCATGAGCCAGAAGGTTCCTCAACGTTTCAAACGTGGCATGAGATCGAAAGAAAAAGGAAAGTGACCAAATATCAGGATCCAAAAATAATTCAAGAAAAGAAACTTGATTGTACATAGAGGCTGACATGTGGGACCTATGAGCCAGCAGAGTCCTCAACGTTTCAAAGGCTGACAGGGGATCAAAAGAAAAAAGAAATAGCCAAAAATCAGAGGGTGAAAAAAAACCAAGAAAATGAACTTTTATAGTACATAGAGGATGACGTGTGGGTCCCATGAGCCAGCAGGTTCCTCAACGTTTCAAACGTGGCATGAGATCGAAAGAAAAAGGCAAGTGACCAAATATCAGGAGCCAAAAATAATTCAAGAAAAGAAAGTTTTATAGTACATAGAGGATGACATGCGGGTCCCATTTAGCAGCAGCGGTATCACCGTTTGAGAGGCGGCAGGGGATCGAAAGAAAAAGGTAAGTGACCAAATATGAGGTGCCAAAAAAAAATCCAAGAAAAGAAAGTTTTATAGTACATAGAGGATGACATGCGGGTCCCATTTAGCAGGCAGCGGTATCACCGTTTGAGAGGCGGAGGGGATCGAAAGAAAAAGGCAAGTCACCAAATTTGAGGTGCCAAAAAAAATCCAAGAAAAGAAAGTTTTATAGTACATAGAGGATGACATGCGGGTCCCATTTAGCAGCAGCGGTCTCACCGTTTGAGAGGCGGCAGGGGATCGAAAGAAAAAGATAAGTGACCAAATATGAGGTGCCAAAAAAATCCAAGAAAAGAAAGTTTTATAGTACATAGAGGATGACATGCGGGTCCCATTTAGCGAGCAGCGGTATCACCGTTTGAGAGGCGGCGAGGGGACCGATAGAAAAAGGTAAGTGACCAAATATGAGGTGCCAAAAAAATCCAAGAAAAGAAAGTTTTATAGTACATAGAGGATGACATGCGGGTCCCATTTAGCGACAGCGGTATCACCGTTTGAGAGACGGCGGGGATCAAAAGAAAAGGTAAGTGACCAAATATGAGGTGCCAAAAAATCCAAGAAAAGAAAGTTGATTCCACCTAGAGGATGACATGCGGGTCCCATTTAGCAGCAGCGGTATCACCGTTTGAGAGGCGGCGGGGGATCGAAAGAAAAAGGCAAGTGACCAAATTTGAGGTGCCAAAAAAACTCCAAGAAAAGAAAGTTTTATAGTACATAGAGGATGACATGCGGGTCCCATTTAGCAGCAGCGGTCTCAACGTTTCCAAGGCGGCAAGGGATCAAAAGAAAAAGGAAGTAGCCAGAAATCGGGGGTCAAAAAATCCAAGAATAGAAAGAATTTTGGTTCATAGAGGATGACATGCGGGACCCACGATCCTGCATCGTAAACGGCTCGATCGGAGAGTGTTGAACGAGATGGCGCGATCGAGAAAAAAAAACAATGCCAGAGAGGCTGCCATCTGGGCCCTACATCCCTCGGTGGTGCGGATTTGCGTTGACTCCGCCGGCGAACTCGAGAATTCGAGATGCACCATGTCCCGGGCCACCATACGCAACGTTTTGGCCGGTTTCGTCGGGCTAGGTGGCCTCAAAAACGAGAAAAAAATGTTTTGACATGCACAACGGACAGACCCAAAATCGTCGGCCATGGTACACCAGCAACCACGGCGCGACTTCAACTTCGTCGGCCATGGCAACTTTTCTTGTAGTGTATCCAGATGCAAGCAATAGTGTCGATCCTTCTAGCGCTGGAGCTTTTGTTTCATCTCTAGGTGGAAACACTAGTGCTGTCGCATCCCCTTGTGACACAAAAGCTGATGAAACAAACAATATTACTGCTTTGGCTAATACTAAAGATGCAAGTTATACCGAATCTCCTCCTGACATGCATTCACAGATAATGATTCCATCACTTAGTGACTTGGATACTTCGATTGCACGAACGAAGGCGGGTGCGGGCCTGATTCACGGTTAGAGTGCGGACGGAGAGATGATGAAATGATAAAGGGGAGTGCAAGTGGTCTTGCAGCGGTGTTGAGCAAAAGGAAGAAGCATACCATAGGAACCTCGTCAGAAGCAAGTGCTCACACAAAGACCAATAATGCAATTGCAATAGAGCTTACTGTACCAATTGGTCTAGTTGAGAACAAATCTACAAAGCACCATGTGCTGGACACAATTCATGAGAGGTAACTAGTTTGCTAAATTCATGTTTTGATAGCTTCTAGCTTCATAATGCCTATTTTGTATTTTAACGCATACTTATCTGCTAACAAATACTGCAGAATTTGGCAGCTGAAAAGCTTTTTTGTTTTTGTGTGTTCCTGCGATGGTAAAGTTGATTCTGAATGTAATGCCACTGGCCATGAAGTAGAGAAAGCAGTGCATGATTCTACGTGTGAAGTTGCATCCAGCAAATCCTTAAAGAAGAGGTTTGGTGTTTTTAATCATCTTTTTTTGCACAACTGTTAATTTTTCATTTAATTTCCTTTTGGTGTTTCAAGTGTTTTTTTACTTATCTGTATATGCAGGAAACGGCTCAGAATCCCAAGCATTACACCGTCAAGGAAATCTCCAAGAATCGCAAGTATTTCTACGTTAGCAACTCAGAGATACCAACTGAAGGTACAAAATCTGTTGATGGTGTTGTTGATGGAGTAGGAAGCAGAGATTCTATTGGTGTTTTTACGCAAGCTTCATCACGAGTTGATGGGAAGTCATTAAGAACAGCCATTGTACTTTCACCCACAGTCAGTACAACAAACTCTCAAAATATGTCTGGCAGTGGTGTCGCTGATGGGAAAACTTTGAGTACTGCTATTGCTATTTCCCCATCTGTTGCATCTATGACACCAGCAACCATTGCTTTAACCAGTAGCAACGAGAGCAGGCAGATTTCATCAAGCGATGGGAAATGCAAGGACACCGCTATTGCAATCTCTCTGACTATTATCGAACAACGACAGAACCGAACCAAAGTGCTTGAAGGGAATGCAGTGCAAGCCCATTACGACATGCGTTGATGTTAATAGATCGAGGAAACCATGGGCACTATCTCCTCAAGTCAAGGCACGCCTAGGCATACTTGGCCTGTAGAGGGGCAGCCCTGCTAGTGTATCTCCAGAAGTTGCAGAAGCTGTTCGGAAATTCTCCGAATCTGTGGTGAAGTCTGGTTTCTTGTCAAGGTTTGCTTGCCAACCGGTCAAGCTCACCAGGACATGGTTCATGGAAAAGGAAGCATATGAATGAAGGGACATCATCATATGGTGCTACTAGAGATAACCGTGTTGGTATGTTCACTCCACCGGGTTTCGATCTTGGGTTCAGCTCTCCAGACATTGTAGTTAGTGATTCTCAAAAAGAAGAGTTCTCATCGCAAGAAGATGCAGTTCCTAAGTTCATAGCACCTATTGCTCCATTAGATTGGGTAGGACCATTAGGTATTTCTTTTTTCTCTCCATTTTATCACATGTATTACACTGTTTGTTTTTTGCATCTCAGCATAGTTCTATGCTACTGGTCAGTGTCTTTTTTCATTCCCCATGATAATAGTGTACACACAAGATTAAACATGCATATGCACATAATTAATATACCTGTTTTTTCATAATGTACATGCAACTAGCAGGGATGATTTTGAAGAGTTTCAATTTTCAGAAGAAGTTCAAGCAGATTATCGTAGGAGATCTTGTTCAACTCAGCGAGAAAGGTATGGCGAGAACTTTCAAGATACGAGGAATTATCAAAGGCGTTCATTACGAGGCAAAAAGCATTGCAAATTGCGGCAGCACCTTCAGTGTCATTAGGGGCTTCTAATCTGCATAGTGTTACTCCAAAGGTTCATCCACGCAAAGCTAGGGTGAAGAAGTCATCACACTTTATGTAGTCACCGTTTGACGAGTTCAATAAAAGTGAGTCCTGAGCAGGAAGAAATTTACCAGAAGCTCATGCTCAGTAACAAGCATCAGAGGCATGTGAAATCACAGATTAGGACGTAAGCATAATTCTTTTTCCAGTATAGTGTGTTCTCATTTTCTACCTATATGTATATCCCATCCTACAAACCAAAATGCAGCACATTTTGGTTACTAACTTTAGTTAATTTTTTATTTTTTCCTCATAAACATCGTGTACCAAATCATCAAGTACCATGATAGTTTCACGACCACAAATGATTTAGCTGATTCAGTTAATGGAAGAGGTGAACTGTCGAACCACTGTATGGAAGTTGGCATTGAGTATCTTCGGAGCACCAACACTTCAGTGGGAAAGTTGATTGTTCCGTACCAAGTTTCTGTTTTCTTGCTCAATGGGGAGTTCCAAAAGAAAGCAGTTGTTTCCATGTTCAAGAGGACTGAGAATTATTCTCTTAGTGTGATGAAGTAAGTGAGTTTGTGTTTTTGTATTTCCATGTCTACTATCTCTTTTAGCTAGGGTGGCTAATCCACTTTTTGTATGTCTTTCTCTTTTTTTATGCAGATCTCGTTCCCTATTTTGGAAGATATTCAAAAGGCAAATAAAGAAGGGAACCACTGGTACTGTTTGTTTATGAACTTTCAAGCTGAAAAGTTTGAAGCACTTGATTCCATGCGTTCTAAAAGGGACGAGTCGCTTGTTAGTCATGCAACTCGTCTTATCAATAATATCAAGGCTTTATGGGAGATTCACTACAACACATCGAAGGTTCAGATCAAGGACTAGGAGCCGAAGATCATAGATGTGCCAATACAAGCAAATATGTATGTCATTTTTCTCTTGCATTTTTCGAGACTCCCTCATTTGTGTGTTTTTCTTTTTGCGCACTGCTTTTTTAATAATCTAGTTTTTTCCCCTTTTTTCCATGTCAAAGTTTTTATTGTGGATTCCATGCTATCTATAATATCGACAAGTGGGATCGGCAGAAGGTCCCTGCACTTGCAAAAGATGATGTTGAAGTTAAGGAGGATTTATCCATATAGATGGTTAACTGCAGATCTATTATATAATTAAAGTAGAAGACAAACAACGGTGAAGATTTACCTACGGCATGTCAATGGTATAGATGTATGAAGCGAACGCCATCTAGAAAAAAAAGCCAACGCAGCATATCTACGCCGCATGGCCGTTTAAATACAATTAAATATTCGTTTTGCATATTTATCAGATTCCCCGATCGATCCAGCGGCAACGTGTTTCAGCCGGCATCTTCATCAAGCGAATGTAATCTTTAAACAATGAAGCGAACGGACCGTACATATGCAATATGTTCCGATTGTTTTGGATAACATAACGTGTTTCAACTGGCATCTAGGTAGAAGCGATCATGTTGCCATCATAAAAAAGTAACAGAAGCCGTATCTTCCTTCATCGAGGTGGCCACCACGCAAGTTTCTTCTCTGCAATGGGAAACTCATACGTGCATCCATATGTCGACTAAAGATGATGCTGTTCCGTTCTCACATCAGCGCTCGCAGGATGGACTCGGACAGTGGAGCCATGGTACCCATGTCGGCGACCCGACAGATTCCGATGGTGCACATACGAACTAATGAAAGATAAAAAGCATCGCCGTACAGCAAGATGTCAGGCGTCCTCAGCGAAGAACTCTTGATGCCGTTCTGGCCGCCTTTGATGGGAATACACGGCCGATTGGCTGCTCACCTATGGAGAAAATTTCTGCTTGAGATGCGTCACATGAAAGCACAGAAGACGAAGCAGCTGTAAGCTCCCCAGATCGATCTATGTACTATTTTTCTTTTATCTATTTCTTTCTTTTACTGCAATTTGCGTGGCCTGCGTTGTGTGATGCTTTGTGCGAGAACAAGTAGTTTGGCTTTGCTGAATATCTCTATTAGATTTAGTGCCTACTCTCCCGAGTTAAAAGGAGTACTCTGTGAACAATGGTCTTGAAAATAAGATGTCAGATTAATTTTTTACTGTGCCTGTAGGTGCCGAACCATCTAATTTTAGGAGATTTAGCTTGACCTTCACCAATACAGAAGATGCACACACGAGAGTACTATATATCTACATTCAGAATTTTGAAACCTAAGAATATGTAACATTTGAATCTGATGTTATGTAGGTCATCGGATATGGTTATAGAAGCTTTGGATATCATTTTTTGTTGTTGATGAAAAGTCTGATTCTGCAAGTGAAAGAAGTACAGAAGTAGAAGTAGAAAATGTAAATAACTTACTCTTATGGTACAATCGGATGTAGAAGTACAAAACACAAACAGAACACTCTCATATATATATGGGCATGTCAATAAAAGCGTAAGGGAGGTAATTTACATCTTGATCCACCCCCCTCATCGTCATCGCGGCCAGTAGCAGGCTCGCCATGTTTCTCTTGAAATCGATTTGTTCGTCGGACTCCCATAAACACGGGAAAGGATCAGTATAATAATATTTCACAAAAAATGGAAGTATATATAATTTTTTCTTTTAAAAGGTGTGCAGTGTATAATGAAAGTGGGTATAGTATCTCAAAGTGCATGGGTTCATTCCAAGTTTTTTTTGTAATCTTCTGTTTTCACCTATTAGAACCGATGCCCAGATTTTACACGATGAAGATCTTCAAATACACTTTGAAGTTTGGCCAGCACTTACATAAACTACACTTATAAAATGGACATGACTGCAGGGGATTAGTAGTGATAGAGATTGGAGGAAATCCACACGGGTGCATATAAATTTATTGTGTGAAACATATTTTAAAATGTCAAAAAATGTACATCTAGACATTATATGTTTGTATACAAATTTTTGGGAAAAAGAATATTTTTAATGCCACACGTAATAAAGAAAATTTTGATGCTTCAACATGACTATTCATGTGATTTTTTGTTGTCTTTTCTAAACAAGCCACAAAAAAATCTTTTTCCTCCAAAATTTGTGTGCTAACATAGCATATTCGGATATACATGAGAAATTTTATTTTAAACTATTTTAACATTATAAATTTTTTATGTATTTTTTATAACAGATTCATATGCACCTATGAGCCAAAAAGAAATTAGCTATTATTTAAAGTCTATCTTTTGAGATCCTACTTATAGTCTATTTTACCATACAATAAGAAAAGGATACCACACACACCCACCTATAAAACAAGGCGTACATGTAAGAGCATAACACTTAGGCTAAGCCGCTAAAACATCTGACTGGAACCTCACCTATATCTTACTTAGTGATATATGAGAGGCAACCGATTGACAATGGATGATACGAGAGGTAGGAAAAAATAGTTCCACATGCGATGAGACAAAATTTATTCAAGTAGAATATACAAGTAGAATGATATAGTCTACTACTCCGACGTCGACATAGAACTTTGAAACTTTAACTATTTAATTTATTGGGTTTTTAACTTCTTAATGTGTAAGTTTATCACCTGGATGAAAACATGGCTACATGTATACTATATTACTAGAGTAGATTCTGCGAGTGGCAAGGAAACTCTAAAATTTAGTTTTGGAAATCATTTTAAAGATGTTTTGGCTTCTTAATACTATCTATTAAATTATTTGAAAAGATGGTACGAGGCAGAAAATAAACACACATGTGTCACATACAATTATTTCAATGCTAGACGCGCAATTGCGCGGGCCACCCAGCTAGTTTAATTTAATTAGAGGACCGCGAGGCACCCCTGGCCTGCTTGATGCACAATTAAGTGTCGTTGGCCTATATATAGGGTTTAATTAGGGTTTAGGGTTAGGGTTAGGGTTTAGGGTACAGGGTTTAGTGTTTAGGGTGTTTAGGGTTTAGGGATTAGGGATTAGGGTTTCAGGGTTGTATAAGGTTTAGGGATCATCGATCGAGTGCGCACACACATTATTAGAGGCACCCGCGCCTTTGCGCATAAAGTGCATGCGTATAGTTTAGGGTTATTTGTTTTAATTAAGTAGGGTTTGATCAGCTAGGGTTAGTTACATATATATGGTTTAGGGTTAATGCATGGCACATTACATATAGTTTAAATCTCAAGAATGTTTATACATGATAGGCCATACGTGCAAAGGAATTTTTTCCCTGTGAACTTGTCAAAATTCAAGTTTATCAGTGCCAATGGAAACTAGTCCAAAAAATTACATAGAGGACCAAAAGTACTAGACAATAACTAATAGAACCTGCAACTTTACAAAAAGGACCCCAAAACATATAGAAGAAAATCAATCGAGTCCTTCTCGACCGCACATCAGATCTCTGCTCCGCATCCTTTCCAGCAACTCCGTCGCCGGGGACGCACCACTTGGGACGGTGTCGCCGGTAGTCGCCAGGACGAAGGAGAAGAAGGGCCTCAGCAACGGCATATTGGCTCTGAGAAGGGCCGCTGAAAGGCCAAGATGTGCACGGGCAAGACGGATGACGCCGTCGTATGCCCCGAGCTTGTGAACTTTAGCAGCTTGACTTCCCCATTGGCCAGATCTGAAGCACTGACCAAAGCAAGCCTCACCGTTAGCGCCATCACATTGATGGCACCAGATCGGGGTTTGGCCGGCAAGATCCGCCAGATTCACCACAGGCCAGATCTGAAGCCGATGACGAGATCCCCGACTCCATTGCGCCATTCTGCTCATGGGAAACACTCGGATCTAAGCTTACAACAACACTAACTCCCTCGGATCCAAATTAGCTGACTCAACTTTGCTTATCTAAATATGGATGTATCCACACATGTTTTTACTCTAGATACATACACGTCTAAGGAAAGTTGAATCAATTAATTTAGTTCGGAGGGTGTACAATATACAGAGAGAAGTCGGCCTCGTCTCCGCCGGCGAGGCCGCCGGAGAGAAGGGGGAGAGGAGCCGGGGGAGTGGGAAAGACTCGAGGGAGAAAGAGAAGAGGAAGAAATGAGAGCTCCCTGGGGAAGAACATTATTTTTGTCGTTCTGCTCGTAGCTTGAAACTGAAAATTTCGGCCGCGCGCCAAATCATCCCGCCGCATCCATTCGAAAATCCCGTGCCAGTTTTACCCTTTTAACCCTGGTCCGGAAGCTACAACCCACCGACCATGGAGGGCTCATTCGGTAACAATGAAATATCTTGCCTAGATCCCGAACCCTCCCCACAGGCCCACACCCACCCACCAACCATTCGCCCCATTAGCTCAAAAATACTCTCACACGCCAAAGCTCTGACTCTCTACAGTACTAGATCTGCGTCGCCGCCGGCATACTCCTCCACAGCGTAGCCTTGATCGTGTTGGCTGTCCACCCACCTGATCCGCTCCCCACCGCCCTCGTCACCGACGGATCTGCTTCACCGCCGACCTCGCCACCGACGGATCCGCTTCACCGCCGACTTCGCCACCGACGGATCCGCTTCACCGCCGACCTCGCCACCGACTACCTCGGCGCAGCGGCTGTATCAACTTCACCGAATCCCTTGCCGGCCAACCAGATACGCTTCACTAACGCCCGCTTCTACCGAAACAGGGTCGATTCATCGTCTCCCGCGTTCGCCGCCGGCTGGAATGCAAGTTGCCGCCCCGTCCACCCCGCCGCAGCTTGGTTAGTACGCCGGCCCGTTAGATCGCGGTGTTTCTTTAGCCATGTTTTGTGTAGTTATTTGCGGATCTCATATGCCGTTAACTTTCTTGATGTGTTGCTTCGCATGAAGTTTGTTTAAATATTGTACAAGTACAAAAGCATTATCCGGTCGCTACCATCCTGTTCATTCTACCGACACCTGTGTGCATCCACATATTTATAGCCTTATACCCATTCATTTGTCGCTAACTCGTTTTTGTACTCGCATGCTATTGTCGCACTTTGCTTTTATAGTCATGCTATGGGCATTTCCAATCTGCTTGTTCTTATACCACGTCATTAGCTCACCGCTAGCTGCTAGCTGTTTTCTCGTGTCTGCTATTCTCACACTGCTTTTATAATCATGCTATGTGCATTTCCAATCCGCTTTCTATTATACCTCGTCTTTAGCTTATATAGTTATTGCTGCGTGCATGTCTGGTCTTTGTATTATCATAGACTGACTTGTCAATGTTATTTTTCCTAGGGATTGATCATGCGAACCACTTATTAGAACATCCAACATTAACAGCAGGGACGCTAGGGAAGGTTGGAATCTGAGTTCTTGGTTGGTAATTTTGGCAGTTTACTTCCGTAATTATCTATAACCTATATGCATTGTTCCTTATGCAAGAGATTAACACTTGGAACCCTGCCATAGCAATGCCATTCATGCTTTACTATGTTTCTGCCTATTTATATGCTTGTCTTGGAGAAGCTGCGAAGGTGATTTGAACCCGACATTTGGTCATTCTTAATGCCGGTTTACTTTATGTGGAAAACCTTGGCATTACCCTACTCTAAATCTGAATGTCTGAAATTCGTATCTCATGCAAAGCAACATCTAGTTGGTTTTAATCGATATCCGGTAAATATTGGCTTATTCATTTGGCAACTCAAGTTTTTTGTTATTTGAAACCAGCTGACTTGGTCTTAAATGTGATATCTAAACACAGATTAAGGACAATGGAGCAGGAGGATTAGCATTTCACTTGATGGCTGAACCTAAAATGACAGGCATGTTGACCACGACTAGTTCACGCAAGAGAAGGACCTGCAGCGAGCCAGTATGTGCTTAGTACATGCATCTTATCTTATCTTGTGCTTATTTACTGCTACATGTCGTTATCGATCTCTACATTGCGTAATACATGTTTGAATAGTTAATTGTTGTAACTATGTTTGCAATGTTACCGTAATGCGGTTTTAATGAAGCGATCATCATTAGAAGATAGTCGCCAAAAAAGGATCCGTAGCGACCTCGTGCAACATTATGATGTAAGTTTGTGCTTAGTACAAGTTCCATACATTGTCTTATTTATGCAACTTGTTATTATCTTATATCTACATTGCATAATAAATGTTTGCATAGTTCATCGTTTAACTCTTTTTTGCATTATTATCAGAATGCGATTTTGATGAAGCAATCTTCATTAGAAGTGAGGCCCACAAAAACTTCGATATTTCTTCGATGCATCTTCTCATAGCCGTCAACCTAGACCATTGCTTTCATCAAACAAGTAAATATCTCAAAGGCTGTACTTTATAAAAGACATGGTATTGCTGCTTTAAGATCCGTAGTCGATATGTTGACAAAGAGTACACAAGATTCAATCAAGGCGATTGCCAAATGTCAACGTGTTATTGATGATGCCAATAGAAGTCCTCAATGATTTTATGTAATTTTTTTATTTGGGCACATGAATTGCCTTGTAATTTTCCTACTTGTTTTATTTGTGTATGTAATTGTGTGTATCATTGATATCAGATTTTAGGCTCATGAAATTTAATGCATGTTGACTAGTCAAACAAGTAGGGCACTACAACAGATTGGGCCGGCCCACTTACGGTAGTGTGGGACCCACTTTCATTTTGGGCCGGCCCACTTCTTTAGTAGGCCGGCCCGTTACACGATAGTGGGATCCACATGCTTATTGGGCCGGCCCACTATCTTGTTGGGCCGACCCATTTGGTATATGGTGGTCCCACATGGTAAATGGGCCGGCCCTTTAACAGAAGGTGGGACCCACATGTGCTTTTGGCCCGGCCCACTATCTTGTTGGGCCGGCCCACTTGCTATATGGTGGACCCCACATACTAAATGGGCCGGCCCTTTAACGGAAGGTGGGACCCACATGGGTTTTTGGCCCGGCCCACTATCTTGTTGGGGCGGCCCACTTGCTATATGGTGGACCCCACATACTAAATGGGCCGGCCTTTTAACAGGAAGGTGGGACCCACCTGTGCTTTTGGCCCGGCCCACTATCTTGTTGGGCCGGCCCACTTGCTATATGGTGGACCCCACATACCAAATGGGCCGGCCCTTTAACAGGAAAGTGGGACCCACCTGTGTTTTTGGCCCGGCCCACTATCTTGTTGGGCCGGCCCACTTGCTATATGGTGGACCCACATACTAAATGGGCCGACCCTTTAACTGGAAAGTGGGACCCACCTGTGTTTTTGGGCCGGCCCACTTGCTACACGGTGGACCCCACACACTAAATGGGTCGGCCCTTTAACGAGAAAGTGGGACCCACCTGTGTTTCGGCCGGCCCACTTGCTTCTTGGGCCGGCCCGAGTAGCTCGCAAGGTGGACCCCACATGTTAAATGGGCCGGCCCATTTAAGTTTTGACCAGATCAACCTTAGAGGTTAGGCCCGGCCCACGTAACTAATGGACCAGCCCGACTATATAGTTGACCTGGTCAAACTATGTCGACCGGCCCGGCCCGCTTAAGACGTGGCGGAGCCTCGTGTGGGCCTACCATCTACCACGGGGTTTCAGCCGGTTAACGCCGTTAACCGCGTTAACGGCGTCACGCCACGTGTCGGCTTGCATGACGTCGGCAGTCAACGGGCTCCCGAAACACTTGCGCAACGGTCCGATTTTCCGTGGCGGAAGGGCGCCCAAGCGCGACGGACCGAAAAACGTCGTTGGACTTTGCCTGACGCAGTTTCCACAACAGAACCCATATCGTCGGGTTAGGCCCATGGGCGACGAAAAATACCCCTTAGCGGACGATTTTGAGACGTTGTCTATCAGAACTTTTCTTGTAGTGCTTCCTTCTCCTTTAGGACCCTGGACATCTTTGATCTGCAGCTCCCCACCAACGAGCAGCAACTCCTTGGGATGCATCCTCAGCTCGTTCATGTACAAGTTGTCAACGCCCTTGCAGGAACTGTCCCCCGGAGTTTCTGACGAAGACATGATACCTCTAGATCCGAAACAAATCTCGCGAAACAACTCAAAACAAAACACGTCGAGAAAACGATATACGGACCTCCGAGGTCCGGGGATTATATAGCAAAAATTTTCACAACAAACGGAAAGTACCGAGTCGAACCGTAGTCGGAAAGGGGCAACGAGGCGGCGTCCTCATAGGGCGGCGCGGCCGAGCCAGGGCTCGCGCCGGCCTATGGGGGCACCTCCTCGTGCGCCTCCTCCACTCCGTTTCGATCTCGTAATTTTTCATATTTTCCAAAAACGAGCAAAAACATTGTTCGGAAAGTAAATCGTGAACTTTTTATTACTCGTATCGTTACCTATTCAAAGTCGAGTTCTGGCGGACTGTCAATTTGACCTTTGATGAAAGCCTCCGGTGTTTCCACTCGAATAACATCAACATCTACATTATAAGAGTCACATGAGATATAATGCTTGAGTCTTTGTCCATTCACCACTTGCGTGGCGTTGCCTTGGAGAGAACTAATTTTAATTTCTCCTGATCGATACACCTCCTCAACAACATATGGTCCTTCCCATTTCGAGAGTAATTTCCACGCAAAGAATCTGAGACGAGACCGATACAACAGGACTTTATCCCCAATATTAAACTCTCTTTTGATAATCCTTCTATCATGCCATTTCTTAACTTTCTCTTTAACGAGTTTAGCATTTTCATAAGCTTCACTTCTCCATTCATCTAGAGAACTTAATTGCAGCAACCTCTTATTACCGGCTAGTTTAGGATCTTTATTTAGTTCTCTAAGAGCCCAATAAGCTTTGTGCTCTAGTTCTAAAGGTAAATGACAAGCTTTTCCATAAACCATTTTATAAGGTGACATTCCCATGGGATTTTTATAAGCAGTTCTATAAGCCCATAGTGCTTCCTTCAATTTACTAGCCCAATTCTTTCTAGTTTTATTAACAGTCTTTTGCAAGATAGATTTAATCTCTCTATTTGATAGTTCTACTTGCCCACTAGTTTGGGGATGATAAGCGGAAGCAATTCTATGATTAATACCATATTTAGCAATAGTTTTTCTAAAACCACCATGAATAAAATGAGAACCTCCATCTGTCATAATATATCTAGGAACTCCAAATCTAGGAAAAATAATGTCTAAAAGCATTCTTAAAGAGGTCTCACCATCAGCACTTTTTGTAGGTATGGCTTCCACCCATTTAGTAACATAATCAACGAGCAACAAGTATATGAGTGTTACCTTCTGAAGAGGGAAAAAGTCCCATGAAGTCAAATCCCCAACAATCAAACGGTTCAATAACAAGAGTATAATTCATAGGCATTTCATTGCGTCTGGAGATATTACCAACCCTTTGACATTCATCACAAGATAAAATAAACTTCCTTGCATCTTTGAAGAGAGTTAGCCAATAAAAACCTGATTGTAGAACCTTTTGCGCGGTTCTATCTCCGGCGTGATGTCCTCCATAAGCACTACCATGACATTTACTCAATATCTCTTGTTGTTCATATTCGGGAACACATCTTCGCAGAATACCGTCCACTCCTTCTTTATATAAGTGTGGGTCATCCCAAAAATAATGCCTCAAGTCATAAAAGAATTTCCTCCTTTCTTGAAGCTGAAAAGGTTGGAGGCACGTACTTGGAAACAATAAAGTTAGCATAATCGACATACCAAGGACTGTCTCGCGAGCTCACCTTTATTACAGCCAATTGTTCATTTGGAAAACTATCATTAACATGAACAGGATCATAAGCAATATTTTCCAATCTAGACAAATTATCAGCGACATGATTATCATCACCTTTCCTATCTACAATATGTAAATCAAATTCTTGCAAAAGAAGTACCCATCTAATAAGCCTTGGCTTAGCATCTTTCTTTGTCATAAGGTATCTAATTGCAGCATGATCGGTATGAATCGTAACTTTTGAATCAACAATATAAGATCTAAATTTATCACAAGCAAAGACTACAGCTAACAATTCTTTTTCAGTAGTAGCATAATTTCTTTGAGCAGCATCAAGAGTTTTACTAGCATAATGAATAACATTCAGTTTTTTATCTACTCGCTGTCCAAGAATAGCGCCGACAGCGAAATCACTAGCATCACACATAATTTCAAATGGTAAATTCCAATCAGGAGGTTCAACTATAGGGGCAGTTGTTAAGGCTTTCTTTAGAGTTTCAAAAGCTTCCTTACAATCATCATCAAAAACAAAAGGTACATCTTTTTGAAGAAGATTAGTAAGAGGCTTTGAAATCTTAGAAAAATCTTTAATAAATCTCCTATAAAACCCAAAGCATGACCAAGAACACTACGAATACCTTTAACATCCCTAGGATAGGGCATCTTCTCAATGGCTTCAACTTTAGCTCCATCAACTTCAATACCTCTCTCGGAAATTTTATGTCCCAATACAATTCCTTCATTAACCATAAAGTGGCATTTCTCCCAATTAAGAACAAGGTTAGTTTCTTCACATCTCTGCAAAACTTTATCAAGGTTTCGCAAGCAACTATCAAAAGAATTCCCATAGACAGAAAAATCATCCATGAATACCTCTACAATACTCTCACAAAAGCCATGAAAAATAGCAGACATGCATCTTTGAAAAGTAGCAGGAGCATTACATAAACCAAAAGGCATACGCCTATAAGCATAAGTTCCATAGGGACAAGTGAAAGTGGTTTTCTCTTGATCTTTAGTTTTAACAGAGCAATTTGTGAAAACCCGTAATAACCATCAAGAAAGCAAAAATGAGTATTTTTAGATAACCTTTCTAACATTTGATCAATAAAAGGCAAAGGGTAATGATCTTTCTTAGTAACCTTATTAACTTTTCGATAATCAATGCACATTCTATAACCTACAACTACTCTTTGAGGTATGAGCTCATCATTATCATTAGGCACAACAGTCATTCCTCCTTTCTTAGGAACACAATGCACAGGACTAACCCATTTACTATCAGCAACAGGATATATAATACCAGCTTCAAGGAGTCTTAATACCTCATTTCTTACCACATCCTTCATCTTAGGAATTAGACGACGCTGAGGTTCAACAACAGGCTTCGCATCATCTTCCATATTAATGGCGTGTTGGCAAATAGAGGGAGAAATCCCCTTCAAGTCATCAAGAGTGTAGCCAATAGCACCTCGGTGTTTCTTCGAGATTTCCAATAACCTTTCTTCTTCAAACTCGAAAGCTTAGAACTAATAATAACAGGATATATTTTCTTATCATCAATATGAGCATATTTAAGATTATCGTGCAATGGTTTTAAATCAAAGACAGGATCTTCCTTTGGTGGTGGTGTTGTACCCAAATCTTCCACCGGTAAATCATGCTTAAGAATAGGTTGACGAAGGAAAATTTCATCAAGCTCATTTCTTTCTTCCCTAAAAACTTCACTCTCACTATTCTCCAAATGTTGCTCGCAAAGGATTATTAGGAGCAAGAGCAATAGATGCACACTTGTTCAACTTTAAAATCACTATTAGGCGAATCAATTTTATAAGGGGTTTTGGTAAATTTAGAGAAGTTAAACTCATAAGATTCACCAACAAATTTAGTCAAAATTTTCTCTTTCTTGCAATCTATAATAGCTCCACAAGTATTTAGAAAAGGTCTACCAAAAATGATAGGACAATATTTACTAGCAATGAGAACCAAGTACCAAAAATTCAGCAGGATATTTAATCTTACCACATAGAACTTCCACATCTCGAATAATACCAATTGGAGAGATAGTTTCTCTATTAGCCAACCGAATAACCACATCAATATCTTCAAGTTCACAAGAACCAATTTCGTGCATAATCTCCGTGTAAAGCTCATAAGGAATAGCACTAATACTTGCACCAATATCACATAACCCATAATAACAATGATCACCAATTCTAACAGATAGCATAGGAACAGTAGCTTTCCTAGACTTATTAGGATGCGAGACAATATTAGAAGCATCTTCACGTAAAATAATATGACCATCTTCTACATTTTCAGCCACAAGATCTTTAACAATTGCAACAACGAGGTTCAACTTTTATTTGTTCTTCGGGTTCTATAGGTTTCTTTTCACTTTTATGAACCGCACTATTTATAACAGAGTACTCCTTCATTTTAGCAGGGAAAGGAGTTTTTTCAATATAAGCTTCAGGAATAACATGATCAACAGCTTCAACTACAACACATTTATTTATAGATGAATCAATTTTATCTTTATACGGTTCATGATACTTATCAAAGTTCTTCTTAGGCAATTCATAATGAGAAGCAAAAGCTTTATAAAGATTTGCAGCAACTTGAGAATCAAGGCCATAAGTAGCACTCATATTACGAAATTTATCAGTATCCATAAAAGCTTCAATGCATTTATAATCATAATTTATACCTGATTCTCTATCCTTGTCGTTCTCCCATCCTTCAGTATTTTCTTGGATCCGATTAAGAAGGTCCCTTTTAAACTCTTCCTTGTTGCGTGTAAATGATCTAGAACAAGAAGTATCCAAGCAAGGTCTTGTCTTGAAAAGAAAGTCTTGCATAGAAATTATCAATAATAATATTACCAGGAAGCTCATGAATGGGGCATTTGAGCATTAAAGACTTCAATCTCCCCCACGCTTGGGCAATACTTTCTCCTTCATGAGGCCAAAAATTATATATGCGATTCCGATCTTTGTGAATCTCACTTGGAGGATAGAACTTAGAATAAAACCGGGGCACAATATCATTCCATTCAAGAGAATCCCCATTATCCAAGTAAGTTATACCAATGCGCCGCTTTACCAGACAACGATACAGAGAATAGTTTCTTCCTCACTTCATCCATAGCAATACCTGCACACTTGAATAAACCGCATAATTCATGTAAGAACAGAGAAATGATCTCCAGGGTGGACAGCTTCCATCCCCGTATAACGGTTACCCACTACACGTTCAATAAATTTCATAGGTATTTTGTATGGTATTTCTTCCTTACCTGGCGCCTCATCCACTACCTTTGCAGTAGTAGTAGATTTCCCAAATAAACACTCAAGAGAAGATCTCTCCATAATGAGTTATAGAAACAGAGTGAAATAAAATCAGCACAAACAGTAGAAATTTCCCTTACCAATTCCACTTACCAATAGCGCTTCACTCCCGGCAACGGTGCCGGAAAATAGTCTTGATGACCCACAAGTATAGGGGGTGTATCGTAGTATCTTCGATAAGTAAGAATGTCGATCCCAACGAGGAGCAGAAGGTGTTGACAAGCAATTTCGATGAAGGATTCACTGTAAATGCTCACAGACAAGTATTCAGGGGGTTTTGATGGGACAGATGAATAAAGTACGAGTAAATAAAGTGCGAGAGTAATAATTGCAGCGAGTGGCCCAATCCTTTTTAGCACAAAGGACAAGCCGGTTTGTTTACTTATAATGACCAAACGTTCTCGAGGACACACGGGATTTTAGTCTAGTGCTTTCGCTACATACGGCTAATTAATCTTCATTGTTTTGATAAGTGTTGTGTGGGTGAACCTATGCTAATGTACCGCCCTTCCTAGGACTAATACATACTTGTGATTATACCCCTTGCAAGCATCCGCAACTACAAGAAAGTAATTAAGATAAATCTAACCACAGACCTTAAACTCGAGATCCTGCGATCCCTCCCCGCATCGATATACCAACGGGGGCTCAGGTTTCGTCACTCCGGCAACCCCGCAATTGGCAAACGAGTACAAGATGCATTCCCCTAGGCCCATAAAGGTGAAGTGTCGTGTAGTCGACGTTCACACGACACCACTAGAAGAATAACACCACAACTTAAATATCATAACATTGAATATTACTCAACCATACTTCACTACTAACATTTAGACTTCACCCATGTCCTCAAGAACTAAACGAACTACTCACGAGACATCATATGGAACATGATCAGAGGTGATATGATAATGAATAACAATCTGAACATAAACCTTGGTTCAACGGTTTCACTCAATAGCATCAATAACAAGTAGAAATCAACACCGGGAGAGTTTCCCCTATCAAACAATCAAGATCAAACCCAAATTGCTACAGCGCTGACGAGGTGCAGCGGTGGAGACGGTGGTGATGATGATGAAGATGATGGTGATGGTGATGGAGATGATGTCCAGCTCGATGACGGTGACGATGGCGTCGATTTCCCCTCCGGGAGGGAATTTCCCCGGCAGATCTCAGCCTGCCGGAGAGCTCTTTTCTCTCTGGTGTTCTCCGCCCCGCAGAGGCGGCTGTGACTCTTCGCGACGTACCTCTGGAGCTTAGGTCTTCGGGACGAAGGAGTACGCGAAGAAAAGGAGGCGAGAGGGGCTGTGGGCCCCCCTCCTCACAGGGCGGCGCGGCTAGGCCTTGGGCCGCGCCGGCCTATGGGGTGGACCCACCTCGGGTCCCCTCTTCTCCCCCTTCTGGCTCCCTTCGTCATCTGGAAAAATAGGATTTTTCGTGTAATTCCCGTCAATTGTTGATCTTCCGAAATATTGCATTCTGACGGTGCTTTTTCCAGCAGAATCCTAGCTCCGGTGCGCGATCCTCCAATAATCATGAAACATGCAAAATAGATGAAATAACATAAGTATTATCTCCAAATATGAAATATATCAATGAATAACAGCAAATTATGATATAAAATAGTGATGCAAATTGGACGTATCAAGTACTTATCGGTAACGAGGTTGAACTAGGTATGGAGATACCGACGATCAAATTCGGATAAGTAAAATATCGCGAGACAAAGGGAATTGTTATTTTATGTGAATGGTTCTTTAGATCACGAAGTCATTGTTGAATATGTGGGAGCTATTATGGATCTCCAGGTCCCGCTATTAGTTATTGACCGGAGAGGAGTCTTGATCATGTCCGTATAGTTCTCGAACCGTAGGGTGATACACTTAAGGTTTGATGTCGTTTTAAATAGATATGGAATATGGAATGGAGTTCGAATATTGTTCGGAGTCTCGTATGGGATCTAGGACATCACAATGAGTTCCGTAATGGTCCGGAAAATAAGGTTCATATATGGGAAGTCACATTCCAAGTTTAGGAGTGGTCCGGTGAATTTATGGAAGGTTGTAGAAGTTTCTAGAATCATCCAGAATAAATCACTATGGAAGGAGGAGTCCCAGAGGGACTCCACCAACCCTAGCCAACCCACCAAGTGGGAAGGTGGAGTCCATGGTGGACTCCACCTAGTTGGCCAGCCAAGAAAGAAGGAAAGGGAGAAATCCCTCTCCCTCTAGGTTTCTCAATTTGGTAAGTTTGGAGTTAGACTTCAAAGTGGTTTTGGGGCAAACCCTAGGGGTTTCCACCTATTTAAAGGGGAGGAGAGGGGAGGGGCTGGACACAAGTTGGCCGCACCACCAAGGGGCTCCCAAGCTAGCGCTCGAAGCCCCCTCTCTCCCAAACCCTAGCTACTCCCTCCTCCTATTTCTCCCGCGGTGCTTACGGCGAAGCCCTACCGGAGATCTCCACCACCACCGTCACCACGCCGTCGTGTTGGTGGGATTCCAAGGAGGATCTACTACATCCGTTGCCCGCTGGAACGGGGAGAAGGACGTCATCATCCGTGACCGAGTGCGGAGGTGCTGCCCGATTGTGGCACCGGCAAGATCTTCTACGCGCTTTTGAAAGCGGCAAGTGATCGACTACATCCACCATGAGATTTATCTCGTTAACGCTTAGCGATCTTCGAGGGTATGTTGATCTTCACCTCATTGCTACCATTTACTAGATTAGATCTTGACTTGTTATTCGTTCTTGCGGTAGGATTTTTTTGTTTTCTATGCTACGAATCCCTACAGATATCAGCAAATTGTGCTTTGGTTGTAATATCAAGAACTCGAACTTGACCCAATACAACCTTCTCCCATACAAAGTGTATGTCAATCTCAATATGCTTGGTCTGCCGATGTTGCACTGGATTGCCGGACATGTAAACTGCAGAAATGTTGTCACAATAAACAATGTTGGCCTCCTGAATTGGATGATGCAACTCAGGTCAGTAATTGGCACAAGCACATAGTTTTAGCAACCCCATGAGCCACTACATGATACTCAACTTCCGCAGACGAGCGAGAGACAGCAACCTGTCGTTTTAAAGACCAAGAAATCAAGTTTTTACCCAAAAAAAACACAGTATCCGGTCGTGGAACGACGAGTGTTTGGACAACCAGCCCCGTCTGCATCGGAATATGCTGTCAAGGAAGTAGGAGAAGTGTAGTTTATGTGAAGACCATGATTGAGAGTTCCTTTGAGATGGCGGAGAATACATTTAATATGATTATAATGGGGAAGACGAGGATCATGCATGAAAAGATAGGCTTGTTGGACATCATAAGATAGTTCAGGACGAGTGATGGTGAGGTATTGGAGGGCACCGGTGAGACTGCGGTAGAGTAGCATCAGAGAACGGTTCGCCAGTGGATGATAGTTTGGAAGTGGTGTCGACGGGAGTACAGGATGGCTAACAGTCAAGCATGTCGGCGCAGGATAGAAGATCTAAGATATATTTAGGTTGAGAGAGAAGCAGCCCACAAGAGTCACGAGTAATAGCTATACCAAGATCAGTCATGAAAAATTCAGCACGAAGCAAGGTGATGATGTGATCGAGAAAAGCTTGGGAGGAGGCAGTAAGTATGATATCATCCACATAGAGAAGTAAGTATGCAGTGTGAGAGGCAGCGTGATGAATGAAGAGGGAAGAATCAGATAGTGATGGGATGAAGCTGATTGTCTGAATGAAAGTGGAGAAATGTTGAAGCCATGCATGAGGTGCTTGTTTTAGGACAAAGAGAGATTTCTGAAGAAGACAAACGTGATTTGGAGAGGAGGGATCCTCAAAGCCGAGCGGTTGTTGGCAGTAAACTGTTTCTCGAAGAGAACCATGAAGAAAGGCATTTTTGACATCTAGCTCGTGAATTGGCCAGGAGGAGGAACAACTATACTAAGAACGGTGTGGATTGTGCTTGGTTTAACAACAGGAGAATAGGTCTCCTCATAATCGATCCCATGGTGCTAAGAAAACTCGCGACAAACCCAGCGAGATTTGTACCTTCATAGTGAAATTTTTGACGAAAAACCCACTTGCCAGAAAACGTTTGCACCGGTAGAACGAAGAACGAACCACTGATACGTCTCCGACGTATCGATAATTTCTTATGTTCCATGCCACATTATTGATGTTATCTACATGTTTTATGCACACTTTATGTCATATTCGTGCATTTTCTGGAACTAACCTATTAACAAGATGCCGAAGTGCCGATTCTGTTGTTCTGCTTGTTTTTGGTTTCAGAAATCCTAGTAAGGAAATATTCTCGAATTGGACGAAATCAAAGCCCAGGGGCCTATTTTTCCACGAAGCTTCCGAAGTCCGAAGACGAGACGAAGAGGGGCCACGGGGTGGCCAAACCCTAGGCGGCGCGGCCCCACCCCGGCCGCGCCGGCCTATGGTGTGGGCCCCCGTGCCGCCTCTTGACTTGCCCTTCCGCCTACTTAAAGCCTCCGTGACGAAACCCCCAGCACCGAGAGCCACGATACGGAAAACCTTCCGGAGACGCCGTCGCCGCCGATCCCATCTCGAGGGATCCAGGAGATCGCCTCCGGCACCTCGCCGGAGAGGGGAATCATCCCCCGGAGGACTCTACGCCGCCATGGTCGCCTCCGGTGTGATGTGTGAGTAGTCTACCCCTGGACTATGGGTCCATAGCAGTAGCTAGATGGTTGTCTTCTCCCCATTGTGCTATCATTGTCGGATCTTGTGAGCTGCCTATCATGATCAAGATCATCTATATGTAATTCTATATGTTGCGTTTGTTGGGATCCGATGAATAGAGAATACTTGTTATGTTGATTATCAAAGTTATTCTTATGTGTTGTTTATGATCTTGCATGCTCTCCGTTACTAGTAGATGCTCTGGCCAAGTAGATGCTTGTAACTCCAAGAGGGAGTACTTATGCTCGATATTGGGTTCATGCCTGCATTGACACCTGGGACAGTGACAGAAAGTTCTAAGGTTGTGTTGTGCTCGTTGCCACTAGGGATAAAACATTGATGCTATGTCTAAGGATGTAGTTGTTGATTACATTACGCACCATACTTAATGCAATTGTCCGTTGCTTGCAACTTAATACCGGAGGGGGTTCGGATGATAACCCGAAGGTGGACTTTTTAGGCATAGATGCGGTTGGATGGCGGTCTATGTACTTTGTCGTAATGCCCAATTAAATCTCACTATACTCATCATGATATGTATGTGCATTGTCATGCTCTCTTTATTTGTCAATTGCCCAACCGTAATTTGTTCACCCAACATGCTTGTTCGTTATGGGAGAGACACCTCTAGTGAACTCGTGGACCCCGGTCCAATTCTCTTTACCGAAATACAAATCTACTCGCAATACTTGTTTTACTCGTTTTCTCTCGCAAACAATCATCTTCCACACAATACGGTTAATCCTTTGCTACAGCAAGCCGGTGAGATTGACAACCTCACTCGTTTCGTTGGGGCAAAGTACTTTGGTTGTGTTGTGCGGGTTCCACGTTGGCGCCGGAATCCCCGGTGTTGCGCCGCACTACATCTCGCCGCCATCAACCTTCAACGTGCTTCTTGACTCCTACTGGTCCGATTAAACCTTGGTTTCTTACTGAGGGAAACTTGCCGCTGTGCGCATCACACCTTCCTCTTGGGGTTCCCAACGGACGCGTGTCGAACGAAAAGACAATACGTCAACCACGCGCATCAAGCAAATTTATGGCGCCGTTGCTCGGGGAGATCAAGACACGCTGCAAGGGGAGTCTCCACTTCTCAATCTCTTTACTTTGTTTTTGTCTTGCTTAGTTTTATTTACTACTTTGTTTGCTGCACTAAATCAAAATAAAAAAAAATTAGTTGCTAGTTTTACTTTATTTGCTATCTTGTTTGCTATATCAAAAACACAAAAAAATTAGTTTACTTGCATTTACTTTATCTAGCTTGCTTTATTTACTATTGCTAAAATGGCCAACCCTGAAAATACTAAGTTGTGTGATTTCACTAGCACAAATAACAATGATTTCCTATGCACACCTATTGCTCCACCTGCTACTACAGCAGAATTCTTTGAAATTAAACCTGCTTTACTTAATCTTGTCATGAGAGAGCAATTTTCTCGGTGTTAGTTCTGATGATGCTGCTGCCCATCTCAATAATTTTGTTGAACTATGTGAAATGCAAAAGTATAAAGATGTAGATGGTGACATTATAAAATTAAAATTGTTCCCTTTCTCATTAAGAGGAAGAGCTAAAGATTGGTTGCTATCTCTACCTAAGAATAGTATTGATTCATGGACTAAATGCAAGGATGCTTTTATTGGTAGATATTATCCCCCTGCTAAAATTATATCTTTGAGGAGTAGCATAATGAATTTCAAACAATTAGATACTGAACATGTTGCTCAATCTTGGGAAAGAATGAAATCTCTCGGTTAAAAATTGCCCAACCCATGGATCGACTACTTGGATGATCATCCAAACCTTCTATGCGGGACTAAATTTTTCTTCACGGAATTTATTGGATTCAGCTGCTGGAGGTACCTTTATGTCCATCACTCTTGGTGAAGCAACAAGGCTTCTTGATAATATGATGATCAACTACTCTGAATGGCACACGGAAAGAGCTCCACAAGGTAAGAAGGTAAATTCTGTTGAAGAATCCTCTTCCCTAAGTGATAAGATTGATGCTATTATGTCTATGCTTGTGAACGGTAGGCCTAATGTTGATCCTAATAATGTTCCGTTAGCTTCATTGGTTGCACAAGAAGAACATGTTGATGTAAACTTCATTAAAAATAATAATTTCAACAACAATGCTTACCGGAACAATTCTAGTAACAACTATAGGCCATATCCTTATAATAATGGCAACGGCTATGGTAATTCTTATGGAAATTCTTACAACAATAATAGGAATTCACCCCCTGGACTTGAAGCCATGCTTAAAGAATTTATTAGTACACAAACCGCTTTTAACAAATCTGTTGAAGAAAAGCTTGGTAAAATTGATATACTTGCTTCTAAAGTCGATAGTCTTCGTCGTCGATGTTGATCTTTTGAAATCAAAAGTTTTGCCTAATGAGAATTATCATAATAAAATTGCTACTACAGCAAACGCCATTCAAGTTAGAATTAATGAGAATATAAGATTAATGGCTGAACTGCGTGCTAGGTGGGATAGAGAAGAAAATGAAAAACTAGCTAAAGAGAAGAATATAGCTAAAGTTTGGACTATTACCACCACTAGTAATGCTAATGCTACACATGTTGCTGCACCTCCTACTCACACTAATAAAAGAATTGGTGTTAGCAATGTTTCCACTTCTAATGCAAAGCGCAAAAACTGCTCGAAACTGCTAAAACCGCTGAAACCGCTCGTGATAAAGCCGCTGAAATTTTTTCCAACATTGGGGATGATGATCCCATTGCTTTAGATTATAATGGTTTGAACTTTGATGATTGCCACATCTCTGAAGTTATAAAGTTCTTGCAAAAACTTGCTAAAAGTCCTAATGCTAGTGCTATAAATTTGGCTTTCACGCATCATATTACAAATGCTCTCATAAAAGCTAGAGAAGAGAAACTAGAGCGCGAAGCCTCTATTCCTAAAAAGCTAGAGGATGGTTGGGAGCCCATCAATAAGATGAAGGTTAAAGATTTTGATTGTAATGCTTTATGTGATCTTGGTGCAAGTATTTCTGTTATGCCTAAGAAAATTTATAATATGCTTGACTTACCACCGCTGAAAAATTGTTATTTGGATGTTAATCTTGCTGATCATTCTACAAAGAAACCTTTGGGTAAAGTTGATAATGTTCGCATTACCGTTAACAATAATCTTGTTCCCGTTGATTTTGTTGTCTTGGATATTGAATGCAATGCATCTTGTCCCATTATATTGGGAAGACCTTTTCTTCGATCTGTTGGTGCTATTATTGATATGAGGGAAGGTAATATAAAATATCAATTTCCTCTCAAGAAAGGTATGGAACACTTCCCTAGAAAGAGAATAAAGGTACCTTATGATTCAATTATTAGAACAAATTATGATGTTGATGCTTCATCTCTCGATGTTACTTGATACACACTTTTTGCGCCTAGCTGAAAGGCGTTAAAGAAAAGCGCTTATGGGAGATAACCCATGTTTTTACCTACAGTACTTTGTTTTTATTTTGTGTCTTGGAAGTTGTTTACTACTGTAGCAACCTCTCCTTATCTTAGTTTTGAGTTTTGTTGTGCCAAGTTAAGCCGTTGATAGAAAAGTAAGTACTAGATTTGGATTACTGCGCAGTTCCAGATTTCTTTGCTGTCACGAATCTGGGTCCACCTCCCTGTAGGTAGCTCAGAAAATTATGCCAATTTACGTGCATGATCCTCAGATATGTACGCAACTTTCATTCAATTTGAGCATTTTCATTTGAGCAAGTCTGGTGCCATTTTAAAATTCGTCAATACGAACTGTTCTGTTTTGACAGATTCTGCCTTTTATTTCGCATTGCCTCTTTCGCTATGTTGGATGAATTTCTTTGATCCACTAATGTCCAGTAGCATTATGCAATGTCCAGAAGTGTTAAGAATGATTGTGTCACCTCTGAATATGTCAATTTATATTGTGCACTAACCCTCTAATGAGTTGTTTCGAGTTTGGTGTGGAGGAAGTTTTCAAGGATCAAGAGAGGAGTATGATGCAACATGATCAAGGAGAGTGAAAGCTCTAAGCTTGGGGATGCACCCGGTGGTTCACCCCTGCATATATCAAGAAGACTCAAGCGTCTAAGCTTGGGGATGCCCAAGGAATCCCCTTCTTCATCGACAACATTATCAGGTTCCTCCCCTGAAACTATATTTTTATTCCATCACATCTTATGTGCTTTTTCTTGGAGCGTCGGTTTGTTTTTGTTTTTTGTTTGAATAAAATGGATCCTAGCATTCACTTTATGGGAGAGATACACGCTCCGCTGTAGCATATGGACAAGTATGTCCTTGGTTTCTACTCATAGTATTCATGGCGAAGTTTCTCCTTCGTTAAATTGTTATATGGTTGGAATTGGAAAATGATACATGTAGTAATTGCTATAAATGTCTTGGGTAATGTGATACTTGGCAATTGTTGTGCTCATGTTTAAGCTCTTGCATCATATGCTTTGCACCCATTAATGAAGAAATACATAGAGCATGCTAAAATTTGGTTTGCATATTTGGTTTCTCTAAGGTCTAGATAATTTCTAGTATTGAGTTTGAACTACAAGGAAGACGGTGTAGAGTCTTATAATGTTTTCAATATGTCTTTTATGTGAGTTTTGCTGCACCGGTTCATCCTTGTGTTTGTTTCAAATAAGCCTTGCTAGCCTAAACCTTGTATCGAGAGGGAATACTTCTCATGCATCCAAAATACTTGAGCCAACCACTATGCCATTTGTGTCCACCATACCTACCTATACTACATGGTATTTTCCCGCCATTCCAAAGTAAATTGCTTGAGTGCTACCTTTAAAATTCCATCATTCACCTTTGCAATATATAGCTCATGGGACAAATAGCTTAAAAACTATTGTGGTATTGAATATGTAATTATGCACTTTATCTCTTATTAAGTTGCTTGTTGTGCGATAACCATGTTTACTCGGGAACGCCATCAACTCATTGTTGAATTTCATGTGAGTTGCTATGCATGTTCGTCTTGTCTGAAGTAAGGGCGATCTACACTGAGTTGAATGGTTTGAGCATGCATATTGTGAGAGAAGAACATTGGGCCGCTAACTAAAGCCATGATTCATGGTGGAAGTTTCAGTCTTGGACAAATATCCTCAAGTCTCTAATGAGAAAATAATTAATTGTTGTCAAATGCTTAAAGCATTAAAAGAGGAGTCCATTATCTGTTGTCTATGTTGTCCCGGTATGGATGTCTAAGTTGAGAATAATCAAAAGCGAGAAATCTAAATGCGAGCTTTCTCCTTAGACCTTTGTACAGGCGGCATAGAGGTACCCCTTGTGAAACTTGGTTAAAGCATATGTATTGCGGTGATAATCCAGGTAGTCCAAGCTAATTAGGACAAGGTGCGGGCACTATTGGTACACTATGCATGAGGCTTGCAACTTATAAGATATAATTTACATGATGCATATGCTTTATTACTACCGTTGACAAAATTGTTTCATGTTTTCAAAATCAAAGCTCTAGCACAAATATAGCAATCGATGCTTTTCCTCTATGAGGACCATTCTTTTACTTTCAATGTTGAGTCAGCTTCACCTATTTCTATCCACCTCAAGAAGCAAACACTTGTGTGAACTCGTGCATTGATTCCTACATACTTGCTTATTGCACTTATTATATTACTCTATGTTGACAATATCCATGAGATATACATGTTACAAGTTGAAAGCAACCGCTGAAACTTAATCTTCTTTTGTGTTGCTTCAATACCTTTACTTTGAATTGTTGCTTTATGAGTTAACTCTTATGCAAGACTTATTGATGCTTGTCTTGAAGTGCTATTCATGAAAAGTCTTTGCTTTATGATTCACTTGTTTACTCATGTCATACACATTGTTTTGATCGCTGCATTCACTACATATGCTTTACAAATAGTATGATCAAGATTATGATGGCATGTCACTCCAGAAATTATCCGTGTTATCGTTTTACCTCGCTCGGGACGAGCAGAACTAAGCTTGGGGATGCTGATACGTCTCCGACGTATCGATAATTTCTTATGTTCCATGCCACATTATTGATGTTATCTACATGTTTTATGCACACTTTATGTCATATTCGTGCATTTTCTGGAACTAACCTATTAACAAGATGCCGAAGTGCCGCTTGTCTGTTTTCGCTGTTTTTGGTTTCGTAAATCCTAGTAAGGAAATATTCTCGGAATTGGACGAAATCAAAGCCCAGGGGCCTATTTTTCCACGAAGCTTCCGAAGTCCGAAGACGAGACGAAGAGGGGCCACGGGGTGGCCAAACCCTAGGGCGGCGCGGCCCCACCCCCGGCCGCGCCGGCCTATGGTGTGAGCCCCCGTGCCGCCTCTTGACTTGCCCTTCCGCCTACTTAAAGCCTCCGTGACGAAACCCCCGCACCGAGAGCCACGATACGGAAAACCTTCCGGAGACGCTCGTCGCCGCCGATCCCATCTCGGGGGATCCAGGGAGATCGCCTCCGGCACCCCTGCCGGAGAGGGGAATCATCCCCCGGAGGACTCTACGCCGCCATGGTCGCCTCCGGTGTGATGTGTGAGTAGTCTACCCCCGGACTATGGGTCCATAGCAGTAGCTAGATGGTTGTCTTCTCCCCATTGTGCTATCATTGTCGGATCTTGTGAGCTGCCTATCATGATCAAGATCATCTATATGTAATTCTATATGTTGCGTTTGTTGGGATCCGATGAATAGAGAATACTTGTTATGTTGATTATCAAAGTTATGCTTATGTGTTGTTTATGATCTTGCATGCTCTCCGTTACTAGTAGATGCTCCGGCCAAGTAGATGCTTGTAACTCCAAGAGGGAGTACTTATGCTCGATAGTGGGTTCATGCCCGCATTGACACCGGGACAAGTGATGAGAAAGTTCTAAGGTTGTGTTGTGCTGTTGCCACTAGGGATAAAACATTGATGCTATGTCTAAGGATGTAGTTGTTGATTACATTACGCACCATACTTAATGCAATTGTCCGTTGCTTGCAACTTAATACCGGAGGGGTTCGGATGATAACCCGAAGGTGGACTTTTTAGGCATAGATGCAGCTTGGATGGCGGTCTATGTACTTTGTCGTAATGCCCAATTAAATCTCACTATACTCATCATGATATGTATGTGCATTGTCATGCTCTCTTTATTTGTCAATTGCCCAACTGTAATTTGTTCACCCAACATGCTGTTCATCTTATGGGAGAGACACCTCTAGTGAACTGTGGACCCCGGTCCAATTCTCTTTACTGAAATACAAATCTACTGCAATACTTATTTTACTGTTTTCTCTACAAACAATCATCTACCACACAATACGGTTAATCCTTTGCTACAGCAAGCCGGTGAGATTGACAACCTCACCGTTTCGTTGGGGCAAAGTACTTTGGTTGTGTTGTGCAGGTTCCACGTTGGCGCCGGAATCCCTGGTGTTGCGCCGCACTACATCTCGCCTCCATCAACCTTCAACGTGCTTCTTGACTCCTACTGGTCCGATTAAACCTTGGTTTCTTACTGAGGGAAACTTGCCGCTGTGCGCATCACACCTTCCTCTTGGGGTTCCCAACGGACGCGTGTCGAACGAAAAGACAATACGTCAACCACGCGCATCAACCACCATGTGTCATTTTGAAGCAGCGCCTGAAATTCGTCTCGCGTGACAGCTGTCCAATTGGGATCAAGAAGTGTGGCTTTATAAGATTTGGAAGTGGAGAGAGGGAGGGTGTGGCATGAAGGTTGAGGCGGTAAGTAGGGAGACGAAAACCAGATTTGGCACGGGTACGCATGGTGTGATCCTTAGTGGGAGCAATGGTGGGAATGACATGAGGAGGAGGTGGTGGTGGAGAGGCGTCTGACGCAGCGGAAGACAGATACGCAGGGGTAGATGTGGCAGGGGAGGCTGCCGCGGTAGAGGTGATGACGGAATTGGCTGCCGCGGGAGAAGATGTGGCCGGTTTGGCTGTCGCGGCAGGGGTGGTGGTTGGTTCGGCTGCCGTAGTAGGATGCGGCGGAGGAAAGTCCGCCATGGGAGGAGGCGGATATGTACTGATCAACGGGTTGGCTGGCGAGGAGAGGTTGAAGAGTAGCTCGTCGAGAGGGAGAGGAGAGGGGTGAGTGGTCAGAGGCTATGGGATATGGACGTGAAGCGAAAGGAAAAATTGTGCTCGGAAAATGTGACGTGGCGAGAAATGTGGATGTGACTGGAGAGAAGATCAAGGCAATGATCGCCCTTGTGTTCATCAGAGTAACCAAGAAAGACACATGGTAGAGAGCGAGGCGCAAGTTTCTTGCTTCCAGATAGCGTTGGTGTTAGGGAAACAGAGACAACCAAAAACAAGAAACTCAGGATAATTAGGATGACAAAAAAATAAGGAGTAGTAAGGGGTAGATTTTGGGTTTGCTTTAGAAGGGCGAATATTAAGTAAATAGGTAGCGGTGCGCAAGGCCTCAACCCAAAAAATTTATGGCATGGAAGATTGGATAAGGAGAGTACGGACAATGTCATTAAGAGTGCGAATGGGGCATTTTGCTTTGCCATTTTGAGGGGAAGTGAATGGGTAGGAGAAGCAAGGAAGAATGCCATGTTGAAGGAAAAAGTGTCGGTTTTTAAAGTTGTCGAATTCTCGTCCATTGTCACATTGAATAAACTGTATGTGAAGAAAGAAGTGAACGACAACGTATCGTTGAAAGTTGAGAAATATAGAGTGAACATCGGATTTGTTTCGTAGTGGAAAAATCGAAACAAAATGTGTAAAATCATCTAATAAGACGAGATAATATTTGAAACCAGAGATACTAAGGTGTGGTGATGTCCAAAGATCACAATGTACCAATTCGAAAGGAAAAGTGCTAACAGAATTGGATGGGCTAACAAGAATACAAACATGTTTGCCTTGCTGACACGATTCACAAACTAAAGAATTATGAATGTCACGATTACATGAAATTGAAAACTCGCTAAGCATGTATCATAAAGTGGTGGTGTGGGGGTGGCCGAGACAATGATGCCAAAGATCGATGGAGGCGGCCATGGAAGTGGTTGAGAGGTGGCGAAGGCTCCATTGAGATAGTATAGGTCACCAGAGCTACTGAAGCATGCGATCTCTGCCTTGGTCAGGTATTCCTTCACAGATAAACCAAATAGATCAAATTCAACAGAGATAAGTAGAGCATTCTCCTTTCTCAAAAGAAGTAACAGTAGAGGTTGGAGGTTTATAACCTGAACAAGCCATATATGCGATAGAATCAGCAAACTGCAATTTCTTTTTAACATTTTGCCCCGTGGATAAAATAGAATGCTGAGCCTTTTTCTGCAAAGCTTCCAAGCCCTTCTGCATGGTTCTCTTCGATGGGCTAACAAGGATCCAGTCATCATCACACTGCTTCTTCCAATTAGAGAATTCCCATTGCCAATTAGGGCCTCCTCTACCCCATAGATAAAAATAGATTTAAACTGCTGGCACATGAACCTTCTTATCTTTAAAATATGAAAACCAACATTCTTATTAGCCACACAGAATGAAAAAACCCTATCCTTGATGAGAGAAACCTTGAGATTACCACAAGAACCACCAACAGCTGCTTCAAGAGCAATGCTAACAAGATCCTCCTCCATTTGAAAGTTTGCTCTACCAAAAGCTACTACCATCATGAAATGGCCAGTATGAGAGGAAGGATGCACTTCAGAATTAAACTTGGATTTAACATCTTTTGCAAAATTGATACCATGAGAAAATCTAAGCCCACGAAATAAAGCGGCATGCACAGATTCTGCAAATGGTGTCGAGCCCTTCGAGGACTGCAAATTATCTATCTTGGAAGATTCCTCAATAACTGTGCTAACCCTTGCCTCAGTACATGCAGGAACCACCTGAGAGAGCTCATCCTGAGAATTCACAGGAATGGCCTGAGGCAACAAAGGGCTACCCAGACGAATGACATGATTAGGAAAAGAAATTTTAGCACCAAGACTTAGGGCATCCGCAGTTTTAAGACCTCGTCGTCCAATCATGGCACCCTTATCATTTTTAAGGAGCAGCCAATTATCGTTGACAGATAACATCAAGGATCCATCATACGCCTTCATACGGCCTCTAGCCAGATCAACATGCGTAGAATAAGTTACCTTCCAACACCGATCTGCAGAACGAGGATCTGAGACCATCATGTCCAGGAGATCTTGATCCGAAGCAATAAGATCCTCATTGGGTGAAAGAACACATCTAATCACCTTAACATGAAATGTCGAGAATTCAATCTCAGATCCTATATCCACGGTATCACCATCCTGCAAGTACTTCCCCACGATGGACGTGCCCTTTCTATTCATCAACACTAACCAATCCGTGGCAGGCCACAGATGTAACTCCCCTGCCTGACTACCACGAACTTCCGAACCCAGATCTTGAACTTCTGAGTATGAGACAAACCATTTCCACGTCGGAGGAGACATGGCGAGAGAGAGGAGAGGTGGAAAGACCTAATACCTTGCGTAGGATCACGAGCTGATCCCAATGAGCGGTAAACCAAGCCTTGATCACCGGAGATGGAGAAGATCGTCGGTGTTAGGGTTTAGGGGGTGGGTAGTCGTCACTCGCCAGTCGCCTTCATACGGCCTCTAGCCAGATCAACATGCATAGAATAAGTTAGGAATGGTAGTCTTACCAATAATATTGTTATATTACCCCTTGGAATTGCTGAAGGAGTGCATACAATTTTTTTAGGAAGGATAGTATCTACTGATTATCTTGTCATTGAATGTGTAGGAAAAGGACAAATCACTCTTGGGCGATCACTGCTAAAACTTCTGGGAGCAAGGATTGATTTTGGGGAAGGTATCATGATCTTCACCACCCCACAAGGTGGTTCTCATCGTTTCCCTATGAAAAATCTTAAAAATAAGAGAGGTATGTGCAAGGCTTCCGCCATTTATAATGTTGATGCTTCTTCATTTGATAATACTTGATGCTCGCATTTTTACTGCGCCTAGCTGAAAGGCGTTAAAGAAAAGCGCTTATGAGAGAAAACCCATGTTTTATTTACAGTAATTTTTCTTTTTGTTGAGTCTTGGATGTTATTACTACTGCAATGACCACTCCTTATCATTTTTATTTCGTTTGTGTGCCAAGAAGAGCCTCTAATAGGAAGAAAGTAATGTTTGGGGAAGTTGCTGTCATGAAAACAGATTCTGTGCTGTTACCATAAAAACATAAAAATAGCCAGAACCGAATTTTGAGCTGTCATTGTTTACACATATGCCCTAGGTTATTATCTAACTTTCGTTAGTTGATCACTTTTCGAGATAAGCAACAGAGCATTTTTGGAAATTTCGATCTTTACCTGCTGTTCTGTTTTGATAGATTTCTGCACTATTTGCATCCGCCTCTTAAATCTCTTTATTTTTGACTTCTTTTGATCAGAGAACTATTTGAAAGGTTGCTACAGTATCTTATGCATTAATAGATGTTTGATATATGTTAGTACTGAACACAAGTGGATTTGTTTATTTTAATTGTACTAATGATGCTAATGAAGAATTGTGCGAAGTTTTTGTATGAAGGAAGTTTTCAAGTGTAGGGAAAGAAGAATGATGTGATGAGATG
The DNA here is from genome assembly GCF_022539505.1 of Lolium rigidum. NCBI lineage: Eukaryota > Viridiplantae > Streptophyta > Magnoliopsida > Poales > Poaceae > Lolium > Lolium rigidum. The sequence continues at coordinate 231,690,646 of NC_061508.1, read as the reverse complement.
AAGAATGGACAAAAGCTTAAGCTTGGGGATGCACCTGCACCCCAAGACATATTCAAGAGGTACAAGCGTCAAAGCTTGGGGATGCCCTGCATCCCCCCTTCATCAACAAAGCAACATGTCATCTCTCTATACGCTAATTTTTTATTGCTTCATACGCTATGTGTTGTTCTTGGAGCGTCTTTATTTTTGTTTTAAGTTTAGTTTAGTTTTGTTTTATTTAGCATATGTTGGATCCTGGCACATTTGTTTTGGAGAAAGACCCGCTCCTTTTTAATTGCATAGAACGCTCTAGTTTTCACTATTATTGTTCTGCGAGTGTTCTAGTTTTCTGGTACTGCGTTTAGTTCTTGTTCTTTCACTTGAATTTTTTTCAGAGCATGTTAGTATTATTTATTTGTGTATGATTAGCTCTTTGGTCATATTGTATTTCATCTATGAGATTTATTTCAAATAAGTTGATTGGTGTTGGATACGAGTAAAGTATTTCATGACTATAGTGATGCAAATGGAAGCTTGTCTAGACCATGGCATAGAGTTTGGCATGTCATGTTGGATGTTATTCTTGTCATATGCTTAGTATTTATTGTTTTAGAATGACTTGTTTCAAATAGCTGATAGTGCATAGTGTGTCATTGAAAGAATCATGTGTTGTTTCTATCATAAAAGCATAGTATTGTGGTATTCTCCTTTGATGCTTTATTGGTTGACTTAGCGCATGATTATAACATGTTATGACTATAACCAGTCAACTAAAGCCTCTACGATCATTTAGTATTTGACTTGTAATATCACTTTATGCTTTGATTGATAATGTTTTATCGTTATGCATAATTATGGCCATTATTGCCCTCTTAGTTGGTCACTCCCAGTCTTTTTTGCTAGCCTTCACCTGTACTGAGTATGAGCTCTACTCGTGCATCCAACCACCAAAAACCAAAGTTGCCAATTGTGTTGTGCTACCTTCAAACCTTCAAAAATAATCACCTGTTTTGTGTAAATTATAGCTCATGGGAAAGTAGTCTAAAAACTATTGTGGCAAGTATTATGTCCTATGCAGTTTTAGTTCTTATAAGTTGCTTGTTGTGTGATAACCATGTTGTCATGGGGAACACCATCAATATGCTTTTGTTGAATATCATGTGAATTACTATGTATGCTCATCTTGTTTGAAGTAAGGAAGATTTACCATGAGTTTCAAAGATTTGAGTATGCATATTGTTAGAGATGAACATTTGGCCGCCAACTAAAGACATGTTCACATGGTGGAAGTTTTAGCTGGGCAAAAGTCCAAATATCTGTTGTCCTTGCTTTCCCGGTATGGATGTCCAAAAAAGTTGAGATTCATCAATATTGAGAAATCAAATGAGATCCATCTCGACATTTGTACAGGAGGCATGGAGGTACCCCGTTGTGACACTTGGTTAAAACATATGTATGCGATGAAAATCCATGGAAGTCCACGCTAATTAGGACAAGGTGTGAGCACTATTGGTATATTATGCATGAGGAAAGCAAACTATAGGAAGTAATTATGCATAAGCCATACTATTTATCACTACCGTTGACATAAGTAGCACCTCTCAAAATAAATATTTTCAACACTCCTATTGCTTTCAAAATAAAAATCTCTAGCACATGGGTAATCCCTGCTTCCCTCTGCGAAGGGCCCTTCTTTTACTATTATGTTGAGTCTCCATCTTCTACTTTATGCACCAATTAAGAGAGCATAGTTGTCATTCTTAGTGTAATGTGCATAGTCCCAATTTTTTTATTGATTGATTCATGATTGTGCTATTGCTTGCTCTCAAATTACTTGTATCTAGTCACCCTTTAAACTTTGAAGGTGTCCTTGCATTTATGTTTTTCTATTCCATAAGGACATGTTGAGTACTACTTTATTATGTTTACTCTATGATCATAAACACACAGTTGCTTTCAATGCACTATTATTCATGTAGGATCTTGTGAGCTGCCCTACATGATCAAGATCATCTTTATGTAATCCTCTATGTTTGGTTTGCTAGGATCCGATGAATGTTGAATACTATGTTGATATTGATTATATATTCATGTCATATGTTATTTGTGATCTTGCATGCTCTCCGTTGCTAGTAGAAACTCTGGCCAAATGGACACTTGTGACTCCAAGAGGGGGTATTTATGCTCGATAGTAGGTTCATGCCTCTAGTTTCATGGGAGAGTGACTTTATAACTTCTAAGGTTGTATATGTGTTGTTGCTACTAGGGATAACCCAACAATGTTTTATCCGAGGGTAATTCTATTGTTTACTTTACACACATTGCTTAATGCGATGGTCTGTTGCTTGCAACTTTATATTGGAAGGGGTGCAGACACTAACCTGAAGGTGGATTATTAGTCATAGACGCAGTTGGATTACAGTCTATGTATTATGTTTTAATGCCCAATACCAAATTATCATAGTAATCTTCTTGTCATGTATCGATCGATAGCCCAGCTGTAATTTGTTTACCCAACATGCTATTTCTTTATGGAGAGACACCTCCAGTGAACTGTGAACCCCGGTCCTATTTCCTTTACTGATAAATTGAACTGAAATCCTGTTCTGTTTACTTTCTGCAAACATCTCCTTCCATTCGATACGTCTAATCCTTTGTGTTCAGCAAACCAGTGAGATTTACAACCTCACTGTAAGTGGGGGAAAAGTAATTTGATTGTGTTGTGTGCAGGTTCCACGTTGTTGCTGACGCCGGTAGTGCGCTCTGCCACTAGTCAGCCAACAACTCCTTCAGAAGTCACACCTTTCTCCTAGGTGGTCGATTAAACCTTGGTTTCTTACTGAGGGAAAACTTGGTACTGTGCTCATCATACCTTCTTCCTGGGGTTCCCTAACAGTGTGAAGTCGGCGTTACGATAAGCACCATCAGGCCACCCTGGCCTCCACCGACATCGCCCCTCCGCCTATTTATTCACGATCTCGGCAAAACCCTGAATATTTGAGCCTCCATCCACAAAAAGTTCCGTCGTGACCGCCATTGCAGAACCCACCTTGGGAGGGTTCTGAAGCTCTTTCCGGCATCCTACCGGCGGGGGAAATCATCGCCGGAGGCATCTACATCGCCATGCCCGCCTCCAAAGTGATGCGTGAGTAGTTCATCCCTAGACTATGGGTCCATAGTAGTAGCTAGATGTTTGTCTTCTCCAATTTGTGCCTCATGTTTAGATCTTGTGAGCCGCCCTACATGATCATCTTTATGTAATGCTACATGTTGTGTTTGCTAGGATCCGATGAATATTGTATACTATGTTGAGATCGATTATATATTCTTGCTATATGTTATTTGTGATCTTGCATGCTCTCTGTTGCTAGTAGATACTCTGGCCAAGTAGATGCTTTTGACTCCAAGAGGGGGTATTTATGCTCGATAGTAGGTTCATGCCTCCAGTTTTCTGGAAGAGTGACAATAACTTCTAAGATTGTAGATGTGTTGTTGTTAGAACAATGTTTTATCCAAGGGTAATTCTATTGTTTACTTTACACACATTGCTTAATGCGATAATCTGTTGCTTGCAACTTAATACTGGAAGGGGTTCGGATGATAACCGGAATGTGGATTATTAGTCATAGACACAGTTGGATTACGGTCTATGTATTATGTTGTAATGCCCAAATGAATCTCATAGTAATCATCTTGTCATGTATGGTCGATATTCTATCAATTGCCTAGCTGTAATTTGTTCACCCAACATGTTATATATCTTTATGGAGAGACACCTCTAGTGAATATGGACCCCGGTCATTTTATTTACACTGATAAATTCAACCACTGCAATCCTGTTTTGTTTACTTACTGTAAGCTATGTTCTCTTTTATTACTGCAAACATCTCTTTTCACTCGATACGTCTAATCCTTTGTGTTCAGCAAACCGGTGAGATTGACAACCTCACTGTAAGTTGGGGAAAAGTATTGTGGTTTGTTGTGTGCAGGTTCCACGTTGTTGCTGACGCCGGTAGTGTGCCCTGCCAATAGTCAGCCAACAACACCAATAGTCACGCCTTTCTCCTACTGGTCGATTAAACCTTGGTTTCTTACTGAGGGAAAACTTGCCGCTGTGCTCATCACACCTTCCTCTTAGGGTTTCCCAACCGCTTCCATCAATCACATGCCATCACGCATGCCGGGCATCCAGGAGCCAGAGTAGGCCGGCGGCGCACCGATCCGGGAAGGCACCACCCAAGGCATGGGCCAAGCCTGAACCATCCATGTCCAGGGGTCTTGAGTTGGACGCCACCTCGAAGGTGCAAGAGCTGGAGGCGCGATGAAGGACGGTGCGGGTGGCGGCGCCGGGCGGGGCAGACGCCATGTAGGGTTTTTGCCCCGATAGTTGGGGCAGGGACGCCACCCAGACGGCGTGGGCGGCGCAGATGGCACATCTAGAGGTGGCGGAGGCGGTGGTAGAGGAGCAGCGACAAAGACCTAAGGGCGAGCCTCCTTGCGAACATGTGTGATGTCGGCGTGTTGGAGCAGAGATCGGACCTCGGCGAACGTGGGGCGAGGCCGCATCATGGGGATGAAGGAGGCCAGATTTTCGAAGCGCTCGCTGAGACCGGCGATGACCCGACGAGGATGTTGATGAGCTAGCGATCAGTCACGGGATCGCCGAGTTCGCGGAGCTCATCGGCGATGGCATTGAGGGTTTGGAAGTACGTGTTGATGGAGGCGTCGCCCTGGGCAATGTTGCGAAGCTTGTTGTTGAGGTTGGTGACACAGGCGTCGATGTTGTCCTGGAAGAGCAGCCCAAGGGCTGACCAGAGGGCTGAGGCGGTGGCGGTGTTGCGGAAGACGAGGTTGAAGATCTCGGTGGAGACGCACGTGTAGATCCACTGGATGATGTCAAGATCGTCTTTGACCCATTGAGGATCATTGGGGCGAGGCACCGAGTCGGAGGCGACATGGCCACATAGATGGCAACGACCTAGATGAACTTCAAACATATGACATCAGTGATAATAATTGTGAGCATCAAGATCTAACGTGATTGGTATAAAGGGAGAAACATCAACAATTTTATCGGTGTAGGAGAGATTAGAAGAAGAAGGGCTAGAACGAGAGAGGTGGAGGCTTGGGTGGTGGTGTTTGTTGTTTTGGCGGTGGTGACGGCGGTGCGCCACTCGAAGTAGCCGGGCGGCGGCGGCTTGGGTGGAGGGGCCATGCCCTAGTTAGGAGCGAAATCTGATACCATGTAAGACTGTAAATGTCACAATAATTGATTATTTTATAGAGTTACAAGGCACATATATAGAGGTCCAACCGGCCAACTGTTGCTAACCCTAGCTTGTATTACAAGCAATGATAATAGTCTAACATATACTAGTTTCTAAAAGCTTCAAAATATATTTCGACCTCTTTGTCCTGATCAAACCAGAGTAATTTACTTTGTACAAAGTTAATCTTTAGACCTGAAAGTTGTTTGAGAGTACAACAAACTAACTTCATGTTCAAGGCCTATTCCATGTTATGTTCCATGAAAACAACTGGAGAATGAATAATCCACTATCTACCATATGCGGGACAAGGCCTATTTGCTTGTGTAACGAGAATAGCTACCATACATGAAAAGTATTAAACATGATTTTTTACGATAAAGGAAATATATTAATATCGTGAAGATACCAATTATACCTAACCTCTGCAACTACGCAGTGCCCTAATGACATTATGGATGCACACAACTAAAAAAAGAAAGAAAAATTACAGAAAAGGAAAAGTCCCGCTACAGTAGTGATCTATTCCCTGTAGCGGCAGACCAAATACCACCAAGTCAACACCAAAAGTTCATCTTCCCCAAAAACGAATCTCCAAGCAGGGAACAGTGCACACGCATTGTCATCGCCCTAATCATAGATCCTAGGTTTTCACCTAGCAGAAAGTTCATCCTAACAATACAATGCCTTCAACAAGACTATTGGTAGGCACAATCAATTAATGCTAGACCTTGGATTTTCACCTTACAAGTTTACACTATGAATTTCTCATGTGTTGTTGGTCCCACTCACTGATGCCACTGCTCCAAGTCACGAATCACCAAGCCAAATCCTCATCGCTATCAGGAATCGAACCACCATTACCAGTCCTCTGATCTCGGCTTCCATACCATTCTCCGCGACTGACTTCACCATAGAACTGAAAACATATCTCATGAGCAACAGATTGATAGTCCCAGGAGTAGCGGCCTATATCATCATTTACTTTGATCCTATACTTAAACCATGAACGCATCGTGCAATCCAGTCGCACAACTCCCAATACCATGACTTTTTAGGTGCAATTTCTGTTACAAGGAATGCCATTTAACTTTGTCATGTGATTTTTCAAATTCAATCTATAAAATGACTCCATCTATTCGCTTGGAGTGAAGGTCGTGGATAATTTCATGCATCATTACCATCCCCTCTAGGATGTGTGGCTACTTCTTTTATTTGATTGGTTAGTCATCTCTCTTTTTCAGGGAACCTTGGTGAAAAATCTTAAGAACATACCTCTCTGGGAGAAGGGTAATAACACCAAAGTTTAACCAAAACAAGGGCAACGACCCGCTGAACACCAGCAAATACATTCATTAGGTCCCTTTAATTACCTCCCATGTTTTTCTCATAAAACTTGGTAGGAAAACTGCCCTGCCTTATGCAATATGCATATATGACTTTCTGTGAGAAATTTCACACATCTTTTCTCTCTCCGCCTTTTGGCAAGGTAGAGGCCGGCTACCTAGCTAGGTATGGACCCTGGATATATGTATGTGTGCGCCGTAGAGAGAACATGCTAAATTCCTGTCAAGTCTCTCTCCATGATGGCCTCATCTGATCACCTCTTTTTATTTATTTATATCTCGCATCAATTTATTTATTGCTGTTGCGTGACTTGAATAGTTGAATTGTCCACATATATTGATCATCTTGCAGGCTTTGCCCAGCTTACCTATCACGCACTCCTGCTGCTATTACATAACCGATCTGCATGCATGCTCTATGATAAATATGTATACACACTTTTTTCTTGTCTTTGGAATTACCGCATGCGCATGGAGAGAAGGCGAGATGCAAGACAAGTTGCATGTGTACGCTGCATGAATGTCATTTTTAACTATCTCTGTCTGTGGTTGTTTCTGATCATGTCTGTCCTAATTGCAAGCTACTGTCATGCAGGGAGAGCATGCATGCAACACATATGATTTGTGATGACAAACTTTGGAGGTTTCCTTTGTGGGCGCAGCTTTAGTAACATTCCTCTTTTCTTGTTACCAGGGATAACTTATACTTCTTGTCTGCTTAAGGCCACGGTCCCAGTACATATTAATGTATGCATATACAATAAATGTACTCCCTCCGATTCATATTAATTGACTTCAATATGAATGTATCTAGAACTAAAATGTGTCTAGATATATTCATATTAGAGTCAATTAATATGAACCGGAGGGAGTAGAAAAATATTCATGCATATGTGTGCTGCATGCACGCATTTTTTCTATAACACTATACGTAGTGCACTGAAAGTGGATGACTGGACCACATTCTGAATTATTTGTTGCCTAGAAATGCCCATAGCCATACTCAAGATATATTTCTAATGCATCAACTAATTAATGACCAGGTGATCGACCAGTCGATCCGGCCCTTCTGTTTTGATGGCAGAAGTGACACATCCATGCCAGGATAAATACTTGAAGTTTTGAGCCCATCTGATGTAATTAAATAAGTTAGCTTGCAAAGCAGCACGTTGACCTATGGAAAGTTGTTGTACATACATGTGCATCCACTATTGCTGCTTTTTACCTTGTGCTAGGGCCAAACAAGCAGAGAGCAGCAAGTGGCATGTGTAGGTGAGTTGGTTGACAAGGATACATCCATGTCAGGAGCTAGGGGGAGAAGACAAACCTAATTGGGATATGATGTGTATGTTAGCGGCAAGCAACTTGATGATATCTTCTCAAAGCTTTGCCCTCTCCCAGAGAAATATATATCATATATTATCCTCTGTCCTACTCGTAAACTGTCTTGCTAGCTCCTTCCCATCTATGTATATGTCTAGTTTATGTACGCATGTGCAGAGATATCCACCAAATCTGAGGCAGCAGCCCATGTATGTATAGACATACATATACACAATATAGCTAGACATATAATACTACATGCTGGGTGCCATGTGATGTCTTAACTTGCTATTGTTTCCTAGATTCCAACTTGCAATGAAATGCAGGTACCAGTGCACTGATTGTTATATAACATATATCAACAATAGGGAAAATAAATCCAGCATCTTCGTACAAAACATATGGAGCCTGTTTCATTTTGAGCATAACTCTTTGTATCCATGTGTGTCTAGCTAGGTATGGACATGTAGCAACGTTGTCACCATTTATACCATCGATCCAAAATTGATGGAACCAATTTATTTGCTTGCCATAAATACATATGGTCATTCAGATCTAGCTTTCTATCAAGATGAAACTGATAAATTTCATACAAAAAGGTGAAGAAGTAGACAACTATCTAGGCTTCCACCAAGATACCTTTCCTCCAAAATATTTTATACTTAAAAGTGGAAAATTATTGAGAATAACAAAGATTCAAACTATGCTTTAGATAATTTAAACTTGCCTGTTAGGTTTCCCTGGAGAAATTGGCGACAACACTTCATTTTAATTATGAGAGTCTTGAGTACGGCTAGCTTTATTAGGGATCACCAGAACCAACCAAAAAAAAAACATCTACATGCGGACTACACCCGAAAGATAGATACCCAAAATGGCCACAAACTAAGAGCATCTCCACCGGTAACCCCAATAGCCCCCCTCCAAACGGCTATTGGGCTCCAAATTAAAAAAAATGCTCACAACGGACCCATACAAAATCCACATCATCACAAGCCCAATAAAAGCACCTGCGGACCCCTAAGCGAACCCTGTGCCAATGGAAGCTATCGGGTGCGCCGGCACAAGCGGAGCAACACATTCCCACCTATCGCCGCACTGGCTGCCTCCGCGTGCATGCATGGCTCTGGCCACCTACGGCGCACCGTTTCGGTCGCCTTCGGCGTGCCGCTCCTCTCCCCAGCCTGGTGGCCAGCACCCTGGAGGTCGCCTCCTTCCTCGAGCGTGTGCGGAGGCGCAGGTTCACGAGCTCGAGGTTGTGCTTCGTGCACACCTTTCCGGCCACCTCTACGCGTGACACTCCAGCCTCCTCCGTCGCCGCTCTGGCCTCCTCCATCGCCGCTCCGACCGCCTCCAACGTGCCGCTCCTCTCCCCAGCTTGGTGACCACTTTTGTCCTCCTCTTCCATTTTTTTCTATTGGGAGCTGATTTGGGGGACAACCGGTGTGGGCAATAGAAAGAAAATTTCCGGCATGTGTAGCCGACGACCCCAATACGTAGCCGACACGTGTGCAGCCGGCTACAATATTGGATCAGTGGTGGAGCTCGAGGTTGTGCTCCGTTCAAGATGCGTTGGTTCCTCTGTCCAAGCATTCTAGTGATCAGCACATACAAGGTGCCCATTTTGGCCATCTCTACTATTAGCGGGACAACCTCAAATGCACCGTCGATGCACATGCTGGAGTAAAAAGCTTTATTATCTAAAAACACTACTCCACCCGTTCGGGATTATAAGGCTGGCGCATATCTCTAGGTTGTAAATTTAACCAATCTAATACAAGGTATATATTTTTAAATATGCCATATCATTAGAAAGTTTTGATGTTCTACTTTCTAATGATATAATTTTTTTATACAAATCATGTTATATATGTTGCTTAAATTGACGATCTAGGTTTATGTGCCGGCCTTGTAATCCCGAACGGAGGTAGTAGAAGAGGAGCCTATATATGTATGCGGCCGTTTTTTACCTTTCTTCTTGATATGTAGCTGTGTACATCCCAACTATACATACCATACAGATGTGAGCGTTTTTGGATTGTATCACTTTGATGTGGATTTTTATTTTATTAATAAAGTCTTATCGAAAACAACTGTTCTCAGCCGGACAACCTCTAATGCATCATGGATGCACACCCTCGGGCTAATGAAGCTTTCATTATCTAAAAAAGACGAGGTACTTCACAAGTTTCTTTTATCATGCATCCATGCCTATGCAGCGACAAAGTTTAACAAGTTAAGATGGTCATGCAGCACATGAATCAAGTAACGAGTTAGCTACACTCCACTGCAACACCAGCAGATGAATCAACTAACGTTAACTTTTTGTACTCCACTGCAGACGCTCTTGGAGCTAGTTAAGAGCTCTAGTGTTTTGTTCAATCCACTGCAACACAAGCTAAGATGGCCATAGCTAGCTTTAAACCAAATAACATGATATGGTGGTGTACGTGTAAGTTTTGTTTAAGTGCAAGGTACAGTCCAGTTGATTTGACTTAACATCACTTTCGTACAGATCACTGCATGCAGCTATAAATGGATGGCCATGTTTATATGCTTCCAGATTGAAAGTCCATTTCATTTTTGTATATGCGCATGTTGCGATGGCCATGTTTATCTTGCTTCCAGATTGTTGGACGGCACTTTGAAATTGTAGCTTGCGAGTACTGCCTACATCTCTGCATGCACGACACCGTTCTTGATTAGTTAGTTAATATATTGTCTCCAAATCCAAGCTAATCAAATCATTTAAAATACCTTTGGTAGTGTGAGGAGATGATACACCAGATAATGATTCTATTGAAAAGCTTATCATGTTCACTGCGCCTTAGTTAACAAAGCCTATCTAGCTTGTTTGTGTAGCAGTTTGACTGCTGCTTAAATTTCTACACCTTGTTTCAGTTGAGGAAACATCACCATATACTAATGAATCCTTATATATTTGATTTTTATAAAAGGAGATTCATGAACTAGTTGGTTTGTGATTCAAATGGAGTTTTAGATGGAGAAGATGCAAGCTACAGGGAATGGGGTGAAATGTACTCACACATGTAACAGTGCCCTTGAGATGAACATATACACAATTTACTAATTGCTTGGTAGAAGAAATTCACTTCTCGCTCCGATCCATATTAATAGTCGCTAATATGGACGCATCTAGACACATTTTACACTCTAGATACATCCACATTAGAGACAAGTAATATGGATCGAAGGGGGTATATAAGATGAACAGGGGTGCAACCATGGCAGCTACGTATAGGCAATAACTAATAATCGTCATCCTTGCCGCTCTCCTTCTTGTCCATGGGTGGCTCCTCGCGCTGGCTGTCCTCCTCCTCCAAGTTGTACCTGGGGGCTTCCTCCATGATGCATGCCGCCTCCTCCCTCGCATTTTTTTACCCAGGTTCAGGACGTGTGCCGTTTGGCTAACAACCCTACGTCATGCTTGAAATCTCAGGTGCCAGGAGGACGCTTTGTTTAGCTCCTACACCTCCCTCTCTCTTTTTCCTGGACATTTGCCTTGACGTTGTCAAGAGCGTTGCTCGTCTTGGTCGATCGATTGGCTGAGTGGTGGATTGGTTTTGCTCGGCCTAGTCTGGTCTGGTCTACCTTGGGTTGGTCTGATCGGATTGGATTGACTCAGATCGGTTTAGATTGGTTCTGCTTGACCCTGGTTGATTCGGCCCTCTTCTCTATTGATTGGTTTCTTGCTTTTATACCTCCTGGGATGGTCACAACGGCTAACCCGAGCATCGCCCAAGAGCGTTCTCGGGCTCAATCAGATGGAGCCACACAGACGAAGGGCAGGTGGTTCGTGTGAGTGGCCAATGGATGGCCACATGTGGTGTGCCGACGTACTTGATTATGGCGTGACAGCTCGGGCAGCGACGTGTCACTCATGTCTGCTGCGTAGGCCTCTGCCGGTCCACGCCATGATGATGCACAGGGGTGCAGGCGCCTCTCCTGTTCCCCACACATGTCCCGACGCATCTACTCAGGCTCAGCTAGCTATCCCCCGCTCGCTGGTCGTGCCTGGCCAAGGAGAGGAGGTTCCCAAGTTCTTCCCGGGGCAGTCCGGACCACGCCTTGGCCTGGCTGTCCCGTTTATTCGTCCTCAGCCCCTCTTCCGGGGCATCCCCGGAAAGAGACCATGGGCAGCTCCTTTCCCATATTTTTCATGTTCTCCTTAACTTGTCCATTCGTCCTGGTTCGCCTTCGTCTGATAGCGTCTGATAGCGCTTGTCCACCACTGGGGTGTCTACGTCAAAGGGTAAATCTTAGCGTAGTTACACCTATTTCACTGTGGTACATACCAGACTTGCTTATTATGATCGTGACTAGGGCGCCATGGGCTGGAGTCCGCGCACCGCAGCATAATCGTGGGGACCCTTGATCACATTATGCCGACAATGTTCAAATCTTTATCCAACTTGAGAAAAATATTGTGATCCTCTAGAATACATTGCCATGATTTCTACACTTCAGAATATTAAATACAATAACAATGAGTATCCAATGATGAATTATATAATGTTTAACTGGCTTAAGAGTTTAACCATGAAGATACTCAACCCCATAGATATGATGATAGATTTGAGAGCACTTTTTGAAAGAATTTGTTTTGAAGGAAATGAGGTTTAGTGGTAGTTGAGATGCATGCCCAAACTGAAAGTTGTGAGTCAAAATTATGATATTGCTTAAACCTTGTCTACAAACTGTGGTGCGTGCACTTGGGATGCTAACAACTCCGTTGGCTTACAAACGATTTGCGGATTCAAAATCCCAATTTCAGGTATTGAGTTGAATGCATGGGTAGCGGGCTACTTGTGTGTAATCATTGTTACTCTTGAGCTGTGCAAAATTATTGCTATGGAAACTATTATGGAATCCGAATGAATCACCTATAAGTTTTGGCATGATCTCGATACTATTAGATGAAATTTCTTGAAATATAATGAATAGAAAAGAAGTGTTTTGATACCCTTGATTTATTGATGTGGGAGTTAATGAAACAGTCCATTGTTATGCTTCTTCTGACATGATCTATTACTCTTAATATACGAACATAAAAAGGAGCAATATAGGAGGATAACAAGTTTGATTTGAAGTTTGATTTACTTTTGATATAAGGCATAGAAGCTGTAAGTGATCTCTTATGGAATAACATAACTGAATTGATGTTTCCTTGTATGATTATGCTACATCTCACTTATAGCTTGGGCAAGTATAGGATATCACCTCGTACTTGTGAGTTTTTCTACCCAAGTTCATTTCTCGCTACAATTAATTTTCACTTTAACACTCGAGGGCGAGTAACAGCTAAGCTTGGAGAAGTTGATAGCTCGAAATTTTGCACTATTTTACTAAGGTTTTTAAGTATACTATTACTCGTTTTGTCACGCATTTTCATGCTCCAGGTAGATACACCTATGCCTACTTTGCGTACTTACGAGTTCTTGTTCACTTTCATACGAGCTTTGCAAATTTAGTAGTTTTAGTAGGATTTTATTATGTTTCTCTTGTATTTTACATGTATTTATGTGTTATGGACAATCATGGAGAAAGGGAGGCAAAATGACCAAGAGGTACAATATGGGAGAATTACAAGCACGAGACTTAGCTATATGAGGTGTGGGAAAAGTGATATTTTTCCCAACAACTTATATTTATGATCTACGGCCATGGTGTTGTATCCCTCGTCCATACGAGTTCAACGAGCCGAAGAACACCAAAATCGGAGTTCGTATGAAGAAGTGGCAGACCACGCATGTATCGTACGGCTGTACATGCCTCTGTCGGCTCTGTTTCGTCAAACAGAACAACATTTGTGAAGGACATATGGACATATTCGGGCCCTAACACTGTCGGTTCACGAAACCGACCTCAAGAGTGCCTATTTAAGGAGGGGAGGAACCAAGGAGGAGGCATCATTCATCCACGCCCTAGGGGCGGAGCCTTGCTGCTCCGCCGCCACCGCCATCTCCACAGCCGCCGCCTCCATCACCATCTCCGCCAACATAGAATAGGAGGAGGATACGTGATCTTGAAGGGCAACGCGTCGATCTCCATCATCATGATCATATCATCAACGTCTACATCTTCATTTCCCTTTGTCTACTTGGTTGTGACCTGAACTCTATTAGGATTTACACTTGTATGCAATTGTACCTTCATATTCATATTGTCATTAAGTGTAAAACGAGAAGTGGCATTACCGTATCGGCACTTTAACACATGGAGGAGGAGGATAAGGAGGGGCTCACTAAGCTCATATCGATAACCATGGGGTAACCCTTAATAGCAATGGTCAATATGTGGCTTGCAGAAGACTAGCTGCTATGATTATTTAGAGATGCGATGACCGATGGATTTTCCCACACATAGTATAGCAAAGATATAGTCCATTCTAATCATAAGTAATAGCAATACTAATGGTGGAACTTACACTCCTTGAGAACCCCTCAACCATATCACAAACACGCTCCATCAACACTCTCTAGCTTTAGTTTACATTCATTATTTACCTTTTTAGTTACTTTAAACTCTCTAACTATTGCCACCTTAGCAACCTATAGTATAGGCTATTTCCAAACCACGGTTTGGGTGTGAACGTGGTTGCGCCTGTTAACGCAGCGGGGTTGTGTTTTTTGCCATTTGCAATGCTTCCCAGGGACGAATTTATATAAATAATATTTGCTTCTACAAGTACTACAACAACCCTGTTGTTGATCGCAGGAACCCAGTCATCACATCATGATGTTCTTCGTCATCTGGTCGGACAGATGACTAAGTTTTTATGTCACGTGAACATTGATGGTGCAGGATGAAGAAAGGAGTACATGCCTGGTAACAAGGATAACCTAGAGTTTCACTTCGGGCTAGGTAAAGTATCGAGAAGCAAAGCGTCGTGTATCAAAAGTAATACAGAAGGTTCACACAATAAATATCTTTATGTTATGTGTCGGGATTGATGCAGTAACCGCGCGCATTGACCACAAGTTCACCCACACATATTTTCTCATACAAGTTGGATCAAAACAAGTACTAAAGAAAGGGGTTCATAATAGGCATATTGATGCGCGTGGTTGACGTATTGTCTTTTCGTTCGACACGCGTCCGTTGGGAACCCCAAGAGGAAGGTGTGATGCGCACAGCGGCAAGTTTCCCTCAGTAAGAAACCAAGGTTTAATCGGACCAGTAGGAGTCAAGAAGCACGTTGAAGGTTGATGGCAGCGAGATGTAGTGCGGCGCAACACCAGGGATTCCGGCGCCAACGTGGAACCTGCACAACACAACCAAAGTACTTTGCCCCAACGAAACAGTGAGGTTGTCAATCTCACCGGCTTGCTGTAGCAAAGGATTAACCGTATTGTGTGGAAGATGATTGTTTGCAGAGAAAACAGTAAAACAAGTATTACAGTAGATTTGTATTTCAGTAAAGAGAATTGGACCGGGGTCCACAGTTCACTAGAGATGTCTCTCCCATAAGACGAACAGCATGTTGGGTGAACAAATTACAGTTGGGCAATTGACAAATAAAGAGAGCATGACAATGCACATACATATCATGATGAGTATAGTGAGATTTAATTGGGCATTACGACAAAGTACATAGACCGCCATCCAACTGCATCTATGCCTAAAAAGTCCACCTTCGAGGTTATCATCCGAACCCCTCCAGTATTAAGTTGCAAGCAACGGACAATTGCATTAAGTATGGTGCGTAATGTAATCAACAACTACATCCTTAGACATAGCATCAATGTTTTATCCCTAGTGGCAACGAGCACAACACAACCTTAGAACTTTCGTCACTCGTCCCAGGTGTCAATGCAGGCATGAACCCACTATCGAGCATAAGTACTCCCTCTTGGAGTTACAAGCATCTACTTGGCCGAGCATCTACTAGTAACGGAGAGCATGCAAGATCATAAACAACACATAAGCATAACTTTGATAATCAACATAACAAGTATTCTCTATTCATCGGATCCCAACAAACGCAACATATAGAATTACATATAGATGATCTTGATCATGATAGGCAGCTCACAAGATCCGACAATGATAGCACAATGGGGAGAAGACAACCATCTAGCTACTGCTATGGACCCATAGTCCAGGGGTAGACTACTCACACATCACACCGGAGGCGACCATGGCGGCGTAGAGTCCTCCGGGGATGATTCCCCTCTCCGGCAGGGTGCGGAGGCGATCTCCTGGATCCCCCGAGATGGGATCGGCGGCGACGGCGTCTGCGGAAGGTTTTCCGTATCGTGGCTCTCGGCACCGGGGGTTTCGTCACGGAGGCTTTAAGTAGGCGGAAGGGCAAGTCAAGAGGCGGCACGGGGGCCCACACCATAGGCCGGCGCGGCCGGGGGTGGGGCCGCGCCGCCCTAGGGTTTGGCCACCCCGTGGCCCCTCTTCGTCTCGTCTTCGGACTTCGGAAGCTTCGTGGAAAAATAGGCCCACGGGCTTTGATTTCGTCCAATTCCGAGAATATTTCCTTACTAGGATTTCGAAACCAAAAACAGCAGAACAGACAAGCGGCACTTCGGCATCTTGTTAATAGGTTAGTTCCGAGAAAATGCACGAATATGACATAAAGTGTGCATAAAACATGTAGATAACATCAATAATGTGGCATGGAACATAAGAAATTATCGATACGTCGGAGACGTATCAGCATCCCCAAGCTTAGTTCTGCTCGTCCCGAGCGGGTAAAACGATAACACGAGATAATTTCCGGAGTGACATGCCATCATAATCTTGATCATACTATTTGTAAAGCATATGTAGTGAATGCAGCGATCAAAACAATGTGTATGACATGAGTAAACAAGTGAATCATAAAGCAAAGACTTTTCATGAATAGCACTTCAAGACAAGCATCAATAAGTCTTGCATAAGAGTTAACTCATAAAGCAATAATTCAAAGTAAAGGTATTGAAGCAACACAAAAGAAGATTAAGTTTCAGCGGTTGCTTTCAACTTGTAACATGTATATCTCATGGATATTGTCAACATAGAGTAATATAATAAGTGCAATAAGCAAGTATGTAGGAATCAATGCACAGTTCACACAAGTGTTTGCTTCTTGAGGTGGATAGAAATAGGTGAACTGACTCAACATTGAAAGTAAAAGAATGGTCCTCATAGAGGAAAAGCATCGATTGATATATTTGTGCTAGAGCTTTGATTTTGAAAACATGAAACAATTTTGTCAACGGTAGTAATAAAGCATATGCATCATGTAAATTATATCTTATAAGTTGCAAGCCTCATGCATAGTGTACCAATAGTGCCCGCACCTTGTCCTAATTAGCTTGGACTACCTGGATTATCCCCGCAATAAATATGCTTTAACCAAGTTTCACAAAGGGGTACCTCTATGCCGCCTGTACAAAGGTCTAAGGAGAAAGCTCGCATTTGGATTTCTCGCTTTTGATTATTCTCAACTTAGACATCCATACCGGGACAACATAGACAACAGATAATGGACTCCTCTTTTAATGCTTTAAGCATTTGACAACAATTAATTCTTTTTCTCATTAGAGACTTGAGGATATTTGTCCAAGACTGAAACTTCCACCATGAATCATGGCTTTAGTTAGCGGCCCAATGTTCTTCTCTCACAATATGCATGCTCAAACCATTCAACTCAGTGTAGATCGCCCTTACTTCGGACAAGACGAACATGCATAGCAACTCACATGAAATTCAACAATGAGTTGATGGCGTTCCCCGATAAACATGGTTATCGCACAACAAGCAACTTAATAAGAGATAAAGTGCATAATTACATATTCAATACCACAATAGTTTTTAAGCTATTTGTCCCATGAGCTATATATTGCAAAGGTGAATGATGGAATTTTAAAGGTAGCACTCAAGCAATTTACTTTGGAATGGCGGAAAAATACCATGTAGTAGGTAGGTATGGTGGACACAAATGGCATAGTGGTTGGCTCAAGTATTTTGGATGCATGAGAAGTATTCCCTCTCGATACAAGGTTTAGGCTAGCAAGGCTTATTTGAAACAAACACAAGGATGAACCGGTGCAGCAAAACTCACATAAAAGACATATTGAAAACATTATAAGACTCTACACCGTCTTCCTTGTTGTTCAAACTCAATACTAGAAATTATCTAGACCTTAGAGAAACCAAATATGCAAACCAAATTTTAGCATGCTCTATGTATTTCTTCATTAATGGGTGCAAAGCATATGATGCAAGAGCTTAAACATGAGCACAACAATTGCCAAGTATCACATTACCCAAGACATTATAGCAAATTACTACATGTATCATTTTCCAATTCCAACCATATAACAATTTAACGAAGAGGAAACTTCGCCATGAATATTATGAGTAGAAACCAAGGACATACTTGTCCATATGCTACAGCGGAGCGTGTATCTCTCCCATAAAGTGAATGCTAGGATCCATTTTATTCAAACAAAAAACAAAAACAAACCGACGCTCCAAGAAAAAGCACATAAGATGTGATGGAATAAAAATATAGTTTCGGGGGAGGAACTCGATAATGTTGTCGATGAAGAAGGGGATGCCTTGGGCATCCCCAAGCTTAGACAGCTTGAGTCTTCTTGATATATGCAGGGGTGAACCACCGGGTGCATCCCCAAGCTTAGAGCTTTCACTCTCCTTGATCATGTTGCATCATACTCCTCTCTTGATCCTTGAAAACTTCCTCCACACCAAACTCGAAACAACTCATTAGAGGGTTAGTGCACAATATAAATTGACATATTCAGAGGTGACACAATCATTATTAACACTTCTGGACATTGCATAATGCTACTGGACATTAGTGGATCAAAGAAATTCATCCAACATAGCGAAAGAGGCAATGCGAAATAAAAGGCAGAATCTGTCAAAACAGAACAGTTCGTATTGACGAATTTTAAAATGGCACCAGACTTGCTCAAATGAAAATGCTCAAATTGAATGAAAGTTGCGTACATATCTGAGGATCATGCACGTAAATTGGCATAATTTTCTGAGCTACCTACAGGGAGGTGGACCCAGATTCGTGACAGCAAAGAAATCTGGAACTGCGCAGTAATCCAAATCTAGTACTTACTTTTCTATCAACGGCTTAACTTGGCAAAACAAAACTCAAAACTAAGATAAGGAGAGGTTGCTACAGTAGTAAACAACTTCCAAGACACAAAATAAAAACAAAGTACTGTAGGTAAAAACATGGGTTGTCTCCCATAAGCGCTTTTCTTTAACGCCTTTCAGCTAGGCGCAGAAAGTGTGTATCAAGTAACATCGAGAGATGAAGCATCAACATCATAATTTGTTCTAATAATTGAATCATAAGGTACCTTTATTCTCTTTCTAGGGAAGTGTTCCATACCTTTCTTGAGAGGAAATTGATATTTTATATTACCTTCCCTCATATCAATAATAGCACCAACAGTTCGAAGAAAAGGTCTTCCCAATATAATGGGATAAGATGCATTGCATTCAATATCCAAGACAACAAAATCAACGGGAACAAGATTATTGTTAACGGTAATGCGAACATTATCAACTTTACCCAAAGGTTTCTTTGTAGAATGATCAGCAAGATTAACATCCAAATAACAATTTTTCAGCGGTGGTAAGTCAAGCATATTATAAATTTTCTTAGGCATAACAGAAATACTTGCACCAAGATCACATAAAGCATTAAAATCAAAATCTTTAACCTTCATCTTAATGATGGGCTCCCAACCATCCTCTAGCTTTTTAGGAATAGAGGCTTCGCGCTCTAGTTTCTCTTCTCTAGCTTTTATGAGAGCATTTGTAATATGATGCGTGAAAGCCAAATTTATAGCACTAGCATTAGGACTTTTAGCAAGTTTTTGCAAGAACTTTATAACTTCAGAGATGTGGCAATCATCAAAGTTCAAACCATTATAATCTAAAGCAATGGGATCATCATCCCCAATGTTGGAAAAAATTTCAGCGACTTTATCACGAGCAGTTTCAGCAGTTTTAGCAGTTTCAGGCAGTTTTTCGCGCTTTGCATTAGAAGTGGAAACATTGCTAACACCAATTCTTTTATTAGTGTGAGTAGAAGGTGCAGCAACATGTGTAGCATTAGCATTACTAGTGGTGGTAATAGTCCAAACTTTAGCTATATTCTTCTCTTTAGCTAGTTTTTCATTTTCTTCTCTATCCCACCTAGCACGCAGTTCAGCCATTAATCTTATATTCTCATTAATTCTAACTTGAATGGCGTTTGCTGTAGTAGCAATTTTATTATGATAATTCTCATTAGGCAAAACTTTTGATTTCAAAAGATCAACATCAGCAGCAAGACTATCGACTTTAGAAGCAAGTATATCAATTTTACCAAGCTTTTCTTCAACAGATTTGTTAAAAGCAGTTTGTGTACTAATAAATTCTTTAAGCATGGCTTCAAGTCCAGGGGGTGAATTCCTATTATTGTTGTAAGAATTTCCATAAGAATTACCATAGCCGTTGCCATTATTATAAGGATATGGCCTATAGTTGTTACTAGAATTGTTCCGGTAAGCATTGTTGTTGAAATTATTATTTTTAATGAAGTTTACATCAACATGTTCTTCTTGTGCAACCAATGAAGCTAACGGAACATTATTAGGATCAATATTAGTCCTATCATTCACAAGCATAGACATAATAGCATCAACCTTATCATTCAAGGAAGAAGATTCTTCAACAGAATTTACCTTCTTACCTTGTGGAGCTCTTTCCGTGTGCCATTCAGAGTAGTTGATCATCATATTATCAAGAAGCCTTGTTGCTTCACCAAGAGTGATGGACATAAAGGTACCTCCAGCAGCTGAATCCAATAAATTCCGTGAAGAAAAATTTAGTCCCGCATAGAAGGTTTGGATGATCATCCAAGTAGTCGATCCATGGGTTGGGCAATTTTTAACCGGAGATTTCATTCTTTCCCAAGCTTGAGCAACATGTTCAGTATCTAATTGTTTGAAATTCATTATGCTACTCCTCAAAGATATAATTTTAGCAGGGGGATAATATCTACCAATAAAAGCATCCTTGCATTTAGTCCATGAATCAATACTATTCTTAGGTAGAGATAGCAACCAATCTTTAGCTCTTCCTCTTAATGAGAAAGGGAACAATTTTAATTTTATAATGTCACCATCTACATCTTTATACTTTTGCATTTCACATAGTTCAACAAAATTATTGAGATGGGCAGCAGCATCATCAGAACTAACACCGGAAAATTGCTCTCTCATGACAAGATTAAGTAAAGCAGGTTTAATTTCAAAGAATTCTGCTGTAGTAGCAGGTGGAGCAATAGGTGTGCATAGGAAATCATTGTTATTTGTGCTAGTGAAATCACACAACTTAGTATTTTCAGGGTTGGCCATTTTAGCAATAGTAAATAAAGCAAGCTAGATAAAGTAAATGCAAGTAAACTAATTTTTTTGTGTTTTTGATATAGCAAACAAGATAGCAAATAAAGTAAAACTAGCAACTAATTTTTTTGTATTTTGATTTAGTGCAGCAAACAAAGTAGTAAATAAAACTAAGCAAGACAAAAACAAAGTAAAGAGATTGAGAAGTGGAGACTCCCCTTGCGAGCGTGTCTTGATCTCCCGACAACGGCGCCAGAAATTTGCTTGATGCGCGTGGTTGACGTATTGTCTTTTCGTTCGACACGCGTCCGTTGGGAACCCCAAGAGGAAGGTGTGATGCGCACAGCGGCAAGTTTCCCTCGGTAAGAAACCAAGGTTTAATCGGACCAGTAGGAGTCAAGAAGCACGTTGAAGGTTGATGGCAGCGAGATGTAGTGCGGCGCAACACCAGGGATTCCGGCGCCAACGTGGAACCTGCACAACACAACCAAAGTACTTTGCCCCAACGAAACAGTGAGGTTGTCAATCTCACCGGCTTGCTGTAGCAAAGGATTAACCGTATTGTGTGGAAGATGATTGTTTGCGAAGAAAACAGCAAAACAAGTATTACGAGTAGATTTGTATTTCGAGTAAAGAGAATTGGACCGGGGTCCACAGTTCACTAGAGGTGTCTCTCCCATAAGACGAACAGCATGTTGGGTGAACAAATTACGGTTGGGCAATTGACAAATAAAGAGAGCATGACAATGCACATACATATCATGATGAGTATAGTGAGATTTAATTGGGCATTACGACAAAGTACATAGACCGCCATCCAACCGCATCTATGCCTAAAAAGTCCACCTTCGGGTTATCATCCGAACCCCTCCGAGTATTAAGTTGCAAGCAACGAGACAATTGCATTAAGTATGGTGCGTAATGTAATCAACAACTACATCCTTAGACATAGCATCAATGTTTTATCCCTAGTGGCAACAGAGACAACACAACCTTAGAACTTTCCATCATCGTCCCGTGTGTCAATGCAGGCATGAACCCACTATCGAGCATAAGTACTCCCTCTTGGAGTTACAAGCATCTACTTGGCCGGAGCATCTACTAGTAACGGAGAGCATGCAAGATCATAAACAACACATAAGCATAACTTTGATAATCAACATAACAAGTATTCTCTATTCATCGGATCCCAACAAACGCAACATATAGAATTACATATAGATGATCTTGATCATGATAGGCAGCTCACAAGATCCGACAATGATAGCACAATGGGGAGAAGACAACCATCTAGCTACCGCTATGGACCCATAGTCCGGGGGTAGACTACTCACACATCACACCGGAGGCGACCATGGCGGCGTAGAGTCCTCCGGGGATGATTCCCCTCTCCGGCAGGTGCCGGAGGCGATCTCCGGATCCCCCGAGATGGGATCGGCGGCGACGGCGTCTCGCGGAAGGTTTTCCGTATCGTGGCTCTCGGTACTCGGGGTTTCGTCACGGAGGCTTTAAGTAGGCGGAAGGGCAAGTCAAGAGGCGGCACGGGGGCCCACACCATAGGCCGGCGCGGCCGGGGGTGGGGCCGCGCCGCCCTAGGGTTTGGCCACCCCGTGGCCCCTCTTCGTCTCGTCTTCGGACTTCCGGAAGCTTCGTGGAAAAATAGGCCCCCGGGCTTTGATTTCGTCCAATTCCGAGAATATTTTCTTACTAGGATTTCTGAAACCAAAAACAGCGAGAAAACAGCGAACCGGCACTTCGGCATCTTGTTAATAGGTTAGTTCCGGAAAATGCACGAATATGACATAAAGTGTGCATAAAACATGTAGATAACATCAATAATGTGGCATGAAACATAAGAAATTATCGATACGTCGGAGACGTATCAC
>NC_061508.1:231555126-231667351 GCF_022539505.1 Lolium rigidum | reverse complement strand
ACTTCAACTTCGTCGGCCATGGCAACTTTTCTTGTAGTGAAGCTTGGAAGACAGGATGGAGAAGCTAGAACAAGAGGTCTTCAACTACAAGAAGATGGCTGAGCGTGAAGTGGATATCTTCCACAAGATTGTATCTGAACTCATTGGTGAACACGAGAAGGAAACTGCAAAGCTATGGGGAGACATCCTCTCACTTCATGACACCACCAACAAACTCCAAGCTCAACTCTATGACGTTCAGAATCAGAATTGTGAGTATGAAAACAGGTTTAAACACATAAGCCATGCTGCTAGTTTCAGGATTCCCGAGACCAAGATGCCGTTTGTTGATGGAGAGCCTCTTCCTTGGAAGTCTGAAGACGGGAATTCATCACCACCATCGCCAAAGGATTAATTCATCATCGGTATTGGCATCCCCTTGGTTTGTTCCAAGCTTGGGGGAGTGCCGCGGTATCACATCATCATTACCTTTTACTTTTTACTATCAAGTAGTGTCATATCATGAGTAGGGAAGTTATCATATAAGATGGGTTGCAGTTAGGAAGTATCTCTCCTTTAGTTGGTTGTCTATGTATCCCTTGGTGTGAGTTATCGATATGAAATATTAATGAGAAGTCTTATCATTTACATATTGCACACCTTATTTTAGTTTGCAATCTCTATTATATGATTGATCTTGATTTTAGTATTGGTACCACTTTGGGAGCATTGAGTAAATCTATTTGGTTTTGGCAAACTTAGCATTGGTCAATAGCAACAACACCTTGAGGTTTAAGTAGAAAAGAGAAATACGTATAGTTGTTTCATTGTCTTCTTTTCTTGTTAGCTTATAGCTTATTATTCTGAAGTTAAAATTGTTTGTGCTTGCAAGAAAGATGCATGATTATGTCTATCACATGTATATTTGCTTGTTTCCCTCAACTCTTATGCTTGCTAATTAACCTTGCTAGCCAAAGACCCGTACCGAGAGGGAATGCTTCTCGTGCATCCAAACCCGAACCCAAACCTATGCCATTTGTATCCACCATATCTACCTACCGCATGGTATTTCCTGCCATTCCAAGTAAATACTTCATGTGCTACCTTTAAACAATTCAAAATTTATTACTTCTTATTTGTGTCAATGTTTTATAGCTCATGAGGAAGTATGTGGTGTTTTATCTTTCGACCTTGTTAGGCGACCTCCACTAATGGACTAGTGGCTTCATCCACTTATCCTATAATTTTGCAAAAAGAGCCGGCAACGGGGTTCCCAGCCCCAATTAATCAACTTTCATTAATAATTCTCTTCACATGTTTTGCTCGATTCATCAGTAAGCAACTTAATTTTGCAATAGACACTCCTCCATGGTATGAGATTGTTGGAAGGCACCCGAGGATTCGGTTAGCCATGGCTTGTGTAAGCAAAGGTTGGGGGGAGTGTCATCCTTAAATAAACTAAAGTACATGTGTAAACACAAGAGAAGAGGGATGATCTACCTTGGCCGGTAGAGATAACGTCCTTCATGGGAGCCGCTCTTTGGAGGTCTCGTTTGGCAAGGGGGTTAGAGTACCCGCTACCATTCGTTGACAACAACAAACACCTCTCAAAACTTTACTTTTATTCTCTTTATATGATTTCAAAACTGAAAAAGCTCTAGCACATGATTTAATCCCTCGCTTCCCTCTCGCGAAGGGCCTGTCTTTTACTTTATGTTGAGTCAGTAAACCTATTTCCCTCCATCTCGAGCAAGCATTTTAGTTGTTGTGATCAAACTATTATATTGTGATTTGCTTCATCATGTCTTTTACTCTTCCTTGTTTAGTACAAGTTTTACCTGAATGAATATAGCCTTGAAAGTTATCAATGATCATTATGATTGAGTATGCAAGATGAGCCATATAAACTTTAACATGAGAGCGCTGCTCAATAGATAAGTATAATCTGTTAACTATTCTCTGACCAAGAACAAAGTTTGCCATCACCAATTATGATTTCTTATGCACCTTTATTTGTGATTACCTTATACTTGTTTCAAGTTGAGTTATATGAGGAAGTTGTTTACTAGAATGTCTTGTGTGAATGAATATGATGCTTCTTGTCCGTATTTGATTTATCGACTCTTCACTCCATAAACATGTGGTCCTGTTTACCGAGTTCAGTTTCGCTTGGGGACAAGCGAGGTCTAAGCTTGGGGGGAGTTGATACGTCCAATTTTCATCACTATTTTATATCATAATTTGCTCGTTATTCATTGATATATTTCATATTTGGAGATAATACTTATGTTATTTCATCTATTTTGCATGTTTCATGATTATTGGAGGATCGCGCACCGGAGCTAGGATTCTGCAGGAAAAAGCACCGTCAGAATGCAATATTTCGGAAGATCAACAATTGACGGGAATTACACGAAAAATCCTATTTTTCCAGATGACGAAGGGAACCAGAAGGGGGAGAAGAGGGGACCCAAGGTGGGCCCACCCCATAGGCCGGCGCGGCCCAAGGCCTGGCCGCGCCGCCCTGTGAGGAGGGGGGCCCACAGCCCCTCTCGCCTCCTTTCTTCGCGTACTCCTTCGTCCCGAAGACCTAAGCTCCAGAGGTACATCGCGAAGAGTCACAGCCCGCCTCGCGGGGCGGAGAACACCAGAGAGAAAAGAGCTCTCCGGCAGGCTGAGATCCGTCGGGGAAATTCCCTCCCGGAGGGGGAAATCGACGCCATCGTCACCGTCATCGAGCTGGACATCATCTCCATCACCATCACCATCATCTTCATCATCATCACCACCGTCTCCACCGCTGCACCTCGTCACCGCTGTAGCAATTTGGGTTTGATCTTGATTGTTTGATAGGGGAAACTCTCCCGGTGTTGATTTCTACTTGTTATTGATGCTATTGAGTGAAACCGTTGAACCAAGGTTTATGTTCAGATTGTTATTCATTATCATATCACCTCTGATCATGTTCCATATGATGTCTCGTGAGTAGTTCGTTTAGTTCTTGAGGACATGGGTGAAGTCTAAATGTTAGTAGTGAAGTATGGTTGAGTAATATTCAATGTTATGATATTTAAGTTGTGGTGTTATTCTTCTAGTGGTGTCGTGTGAACGTCGACTACACGACACTTCACCTTTATGGGCCTAGGGAATGCATCTTGTACTCGTTTGCCAATTGCGGGGTTGCCGGAGTGACGAAACCCGAGCCCCCGTTGGTATATCGATGCGGGAGGGATCGCAGGATCTCGCAGTTTAAGGCTCGTGGTTAGATTTATCTTAATTACTTTCTTGTAGTTGCGGATGCTTGCAAGGGGTATAATCACAAGTATGTATTAGTCCTAGGAAGGGCGGTACATTAGCATAGGTTCACCCACACAACACTTATCAAAACAATGAAGATTAATTAGCCGTATGTAGCGAAAGCACTAGACTAAAATCCCGTGTGTCCTCGAGAACGTTTGGTCATTATAAGTAAACAAACCGGCTTGTCCTTTGTGCTAAAAAGGATTGGGCCACTCGCTGCAATTATTACTCTCACACTTTATTTACTCGTACTTTATTCATCTGTCACATCAAAACCCCCTGAATACTTGTCTGTTTGCATTTACAGTGAATCCTTCATCGAAACTGCTTGTCAACACCTTCTGCTCCTCGTTGGGATCGGCATTCTTACTTATCGAAGATACTACGATACACCCCCTATACTTGTGGGTCATCAGTACTCTTTACTCGTACCGTGATATGATATCCCTTGTGAACCACTCACATGCTTGCAAGCTAATTGGATGTCATTCCACCGAGAGGGCCCAGAGTATATCTATCTGTCATTAGGATGGACAAATCCCACTATTGATTCACCTGCCTCAACCCTATACTTTTCGAACACTTAATGCCACCTTTATAACAACCCATTTATATAGTAGTGTTTGGTGTCATCAAAGCATCCATCCGGTGTAGGTGATTAACATGATCTCATGGTCGAAGGATTAGGTTACTATGTATATTTAAAGCTTGAAGCACAAGGAACTTAATAACTTGATCATATGCTACGCTTACTATGGGTGTATGTCCATCACATCATTCACCTAATGATATGATCTTGTTATTAATAACATCCAATGTTCATGATCAGGAAACCATGATCATCTATTAATCAACAATCTAGTTTAACAAGAGGCTTACTAGGGACTCTTTTATGTTTAGAAAACACACAAGTATTAATGTTTCCGATTAATACAATTATAGCATGGGATGTAAACATTTATCATGAACACTAAGATATAACAATAAACACTTTTATTATTTCCTCTTGGGCATATCTCCAACATTCTCCCAATTGCATTAGAGTCAATAATTAGTTTACATTTGTAAAGATCTAACACCTTGGCCTTCTAGTGCTTATCATGTTTGCTTATGGGAGAGGTTTCAGTCAACGAATCTGACATTCTCAGAAACGTAGGTATTTTTCAATACATTTTGTGTCTCTACGCATTACTCAGTTTTTCAAATGAGTTGGCATTAATCGTATATGTTTGGTCTCCTGGTGGAACCTTAATTCCGCGGTCTGAAATATGTTACCAATATTGCTACCAATATTGCCACATACAATATAGTTTCATAGTTCTGACACTACTAGAACTATAACAAGTTCTCAAAAGAAATCCTTGACTCAAACACCCTTGGTCATTGTCAAAACAATGAGATACTCTGCCTTCGTTTGTAGAATCCGTCACAATATTTAGAACTCATCTGAATCTAGCATAGACTCTTTCTAGCCCATTATGCTACCTTTTAATGAACACATTAGCCTAATTGAGTTTTTTTGTATGTGACCAAACTAATATCGGTGTAACACCTTACACCGATTTGTCATTACCCCATATAAAACTATATATTTATATCCTTGGCTCTGACAAAGCACTCAGGGTTATTCTTACTGTTGTCCAATGACCATCTTATGAATCATTCTGATATATGCTCGTAACTCCTTAGAGCATAGGACATCTGATTGTCTACATATTGTTCGTGATTTAAAATCACTCATGTGTTTTTACTCATTGAGTGTCAAATACACTCAAGTCTTGTTTAAACCTCCACATGGAAAAGAACACCTTCTTGATGTTTTCATATTGAACTATTTCAATATTCATTCTATGTACTTTGACTTAAACTTATTATGCGCTTCAATCTATCTTCATAGATCTTGACGCTAAATATGTTTTTAGTCCATATCCTTTCCTTGAAGTTGTTTTCCAATGAAACCTTCTAATCATATCAAGTACATGATTACATTATTTATGATCAACGATATGTCATCTAAATAAAGAATTATAAATATGTCTTAGCGCTCCCACTTAATTTCTTGCAAATGCAAGCAACTTTATCGTTTCTGATGAAATTAAAACTTTTTGATTATTTCATCCGGTGAAGATTCCAACTCCATGATACTCACTTCATTCAGTGAAGTTTGTATACCTATCTAGTATTCTCGGACTAGCAAAACTCTCAGTTGTATCTTGTATACACCTTTAATACATACTTCTGTTAAGGAATGTATGTTTCCATCCTACTAACATATCTCACAAAAGAAATATGTAGCGATTACTAGAACAATCCGCATAGACTATAAGCATCTCTGCTGAAGATCTAATCTTATCGCAATCAACTCTTTGAACTTTGTCGTAAACAATCTTTTGACAAGTCGAGATTCTTCAAGGATATTATATCCAAGTCAATTAATTTTATAGATCCATTTACTTTAAAAAAGTATTTATTTCTTCAAAAGTTTTACCAAGCTCCAAGCTTGATTTTAGATACTATCTTAGATTTCATGGCTCTTAGCCATTTTATCGGAATCAAGGCACATCATAGCTTCTTTGTATGTAGTTGGTTTATCATTGTTCAAAATCAATCCTTTGTCCACAAATAATTTATTTGATCACAAAGTAAACCATACCTACAAGGTTCAATAGGTATTTCGATCTCCATGACTATAACATTTTGTAGAAATGGGAGCCATGATCATCGTGGCTGCTTCCGGAACTATTTCCGATGCTACACTACTCTGATCATCATGCTTAGGTTCATCAACCTTATCAAGTTCCATTGTCCTCCCACTCAAATACTTCGCTAGAAACAATTTCTTGGAAATAAGCAAGTAACATCGACAAACACTTTTGTCATTTGACTTCATAGTGGAAAGAATTCCCAATTTTTTCTCTGGGACAACCAACAAAGAAATTCATCCGAATTTGGTTGTAAACTCATTAACTTATGCTATGCATACCAAAATTTAAGAAAGTACTAGTAGGGTTTATACCCATGCCATAACTCATATGGTGTCATTTCAACGGATTATGATGACGCTCTATTTAGTGTAAAAGCGGTAGTCTCTAAAGCATAATCCACAAAATATAATGGCATTATTTTATTTTATCTCATAATTAATCCAACAAGGTTTGGATACGTCTTTCGAACACTCCATCATAACTATGGTGTTCCAAGAAACGTGAGTTGTGAAATAATTTCGTAACTCTCTTAGATGTTCGCTAAAACTCGTACTTCAAATATTTACAACATGATCGTATCATAGATATTTGACTTTTCTATTACAATGATTTCCATTTCATGCTGAAACTTATTTGAATCTATTCAAATGTTTCAGGTTTCTTCCTCATCGAATAAATATATCCCTATATATATACTCAATTCATTGTTGGAAATTTCCATGAAGTAGAAGAATCTTCCGCACACAACTATGCCCAATGAACCACATACATCATCATGTATGTTTCCACTAAGTTAGTTACCCGTTCAACTCTTGGCCTATGAATGGTATTTCAGTCATTTTCTTTAGAAAAGATTTGCAACTGCCAAACGATTCAAAAACTAAATGACTCCAAAAATCCATTTGCATGGAGTTTCTTGATGCGTTCCTTTCTAACATGACCTAAATGGCGGTTCCACAAATAAGTGGAATTCAAATCATTTGTCTTATGGCATTTTAGCGTCCGTGTTATGCATGTGTGTTTCACCATTAATATTTATAATAACTTATCCATCGTACATGGAGTACGTGTTGACGTCAGAAACCCCCTGGCGGGCAGAGACGGGCAACACCGTAGAGCCGGGAACAACTAGGGCTGCGGCTGGCCCCAGTCCCTCAGAGCGACGGCCCGCAAAGCCTCCTGGTCGCACGCGCCGATGTTTATCACAAGGGCGTGCCACCTGACCTATACCTGGTCAGGAAGGTGTGGATGATGCCTCGCTTAGTTTCCTGCAGGGCACACACGTAAACATTAAATTCGAGCCTCGATCGGCTCTCGGGTTATCTCCGTGAATCGGCTCAAAGAGCCGATCCACCCATGATTCAGACGAGGTGTCCGAATATATGGTGGTCCTGCTTGATCAAGGTAAAGCTAATGAGATCTACGACGATTTAGGGTTTTCACCACATAATCGGATCATCCTACTCAGGATTGGGCCTCGCGCTCGCGCACGGTGATCATAAGCCGATCCTAGACAGGGCCTAAAAACCAACACGAGGTTGATCCCCGGAACATCCGTTCTAGGACTAGCAAACGCCACCCTACACGCCGCTGGATCCTCCGACCCCTTGTAAGGCCTAACTATTGCGGATATTAAACTAATCCTTGATGAACAAGGAGCAACCGTAACGGATCAGATCTACTAAACTATGATCAAGCGGGGTGCCGCCCCTACACCTAAGATAGGTGTAAGGGCGGCTAGACATGCAAGGGTTGCACTACGAAAGCATGTAATATGAAGAACAATGCTAACCCTAACATGTCTAAGATAACTACGTTGCTCGCCATCAAAAAGGCTTCGATACGAGCAACGCATGAACAACGGGGCAGGCTTGTGCTGCCTAGATCGCAAGATGCGATCTAGGCAGCATGGTGCTTACCGGTAGAAACCCTCGAGACGAAGGAGTTGGCGATGCGCCGAGATTTGTTTGTGGTTGAACGTTGGTTGTTGTTTATTCCATAAACCCTAGATACATATTTATAGTCCGAGCGGACTTTCTAATGTGGGCGTGCACTAAACCGTGCACGAGTAAGATTCTAACTTCTAAACTGATACACAATCTACTATATTAAGATACACGGGCTAACTAGCCCAAACTTCTAGCGCAAGGCCGCTTCAAAGATGCTCCACGTGTAGTCTTTCAAAGCCCATCTTTACTTACGGCCCACCTCTGACTTGGTCAAATTCTGGTGATAACACATGCCCCCCTGGTTTTGGAAATAACATTTCCAAAATCATTACGTTTTTCGTTCGTCGGGACATGTCGTGACGCCTTGCCCCCTTTGACTTTATCACCGTCCTAAAGCATTATCTTGACTGAAGGGATGCCTTCACTTAATTTTGCCGGTAGCTAGAGTCAAGCACTCCCTGAAAGAGCCGATGGTACCACATCAGCCTCCAAAATATAACAGGAGCAAGGTCAACCTAGCCGCCTTCCCAAACGGTAACCTGCGACCCTCATCTGAGACACTTAGATCCCCAAATCGCCGCCCCGGTAGTTCTACGAATCTCAGATCTCAGCCGCACCGTCCCAATTCCTCAGCGCTCCCAATGGCGGAATCATCCAATGCTGACACCATGGTCTCCGGTCTGAAGGTAATCCTCAACCTCCTCTCGCCATTCGACTTGACATGGGATTGATGGCAAACACCTGAATTAATGTCTCGCTCCGCTACTAATTTAGGTTTCAGACATTCTACTGCCACATCCTTCTCTCGCAAATTCGATGTGCCTCGGTCCTCGTTCTTCTGAGAGTCCTGCCCTGTTAATTTCGTGCGAAGCTAACAGAATCCCCTTTGTGAGCCAGAACCTAGATCTGACTTCCTGGCCGACCGCCTGCGAGCCCGGCCTAATCCTCCCGAGGGTTGGGTGGCATGGTACAATAGAGTATCAAAATCCCACTATGCCACTTGGGAAACCATAGGGATAGCCGATGCCACTGTCATTATCATTATCTCCTCTTGAGAAGAATGAGAACATCCCGAAAACCATCGGCCACTTCGGTCCGATGCACTGAACTGCTTCATGTTTGGTCATGGCCCTATGACCCCGACCCTGCTGGATGTGGCCATGATCACAGGGCTAGACATTGCATCCCCCAGCCCTTCTGCATTCAAACTGCCAAAAGTCCCTTTCACTCTATCCTCTAAAAAAGAGTGTACCAGCTGGGGCGCCTATCTCAATCGTTATATGAAAACCAAAGGCCCCGTGACAGAGAGGGAACACACAGCCTTCCTGAATTTCTGGCCGGAGCACTTCATATTCTCGCGGCCCATCGCTTGCTCCCACCAAGAATTACCTCTCCCCGGCCTATGAACTTGCTAAAGGTACCCAACTCGGCCTAGGCAAACTATTTCTTGGAGAGATTTATCGATCCCTTCAACCGATGTCTATCAAACTCGTTCTCTCGCAAGACAGCTTAAAGCCGGCGGCCCCGGTGGTTCATTCGGTTGTGGGCCCAATTATACTTCCAAAACCAAATCCCGGACTTCCCCTCGCTGACCACCCGCACCTTTCCGGATGAAAATGGAAAGGAAATTCGATGCACCAGCCTACGGCCAAGCCCCGTATGGTCTCCCGGGCAGCGAGGCTGATCCCCAAGGAAGCAGCGAGGGTGGTTTAAGATTTTCTTCCAAGGTTTGGACAACCCCTTGTTCCACCCTTATACTGAATCGGAAAATTTTGAAAACCCGATCTCTTTCCGATTGGATGACTTTGCCGATGACGCCAGCACACAGCACTTGTACTCCCTCATGATTCGTCCCTGCTTCCTCCCTGTTGGCATGAGCACCTCGAACCGGATCATCAAGCCCGGTTATGAGTGTTATCAACCAGTAGTAGCAGCTCGACAGCTTGGTCTCGGACAGGTGCCTCCACACTTCTTCTTACACCACCTGACAGCAAGTAGAGCTGAACTGCCTGACATCCTCACTGCCCAAAGGTGCTATACTTTCTTTGACGCTTTGGCCATTCCAATTCCCCATAACCTCCGTTTCTCCTTCACTACCGATGGTTTTGAAACTTGGTGGTCTATGTGGAAGACCCACGTCTTCAGGAGGGCCCTAGGACCGCTGCTGAAAGAGCTCGACGCCGAGTATGATACCCCTGCAGACCAGGTACCGTCACTTAAGCATTCCTTGTAACTGCCTTATGGTGATCGTCTGTGATCTGACCCTTTCTCCTAACAGCAACAAGATGGTCCGGCTCCCACACAAGCCGACGATTCCCCTTTCGTATTTCTTCCTCCAGCACCAGTGGTTCTTTTCTGCCAGAGCTCGCCACCCCTGAAGAAAGTCATAATGCAGAGTCAGCCGATTTCACCGAAATCGGCTCCCAAGAGTAACGCATCTTCGGGGCCGCTTGCCCCCGAGCCTCGACTCGGGCGAGGACGGCAGTGAGGAAGGTGGCTGCCAGGAAGACCCTGAAGCGTAAAGCTCCGGCCCAAGAAAGCTTGCGTGTAAGTCGGTTCAGACCCTGCAGACGCTTGTCCGTTTTCAAAAATTCGTTTACAGCATGCTTTGTGTTCTTTCCTACAGGCCTCCACTGAAGGAACTTCCAGCGGGGCCGAAGAAACCAGCCAGGGGGACTCGAGCTCGGGTAATTCCGAGAGGTCCACCACCCATAGCCAGACGGCTTCACCAGCGCGGCTTCCAAGAAAAGGTCGATCACTGAACCCCCGCCCCCCAAGCCCCGACCAGATCGGGGTCACGCACGAAGCGCCGCTGCGTCAAAAGGGCTCGTAAGAACCCACGAGTCTCTTCATCAAGCCAGGAGGTCTCAAATGTAATTATCTTCTTGGTTATACTTCATGCTATCCCGTCGTCATTCGGATCGGCTAATCGCTTCCTTCTGCAGGCCACAGAAACTTCTAGCGGAGACGTTGAGGAGGTACCGAGGCCGTCCGCTACTCTGGATCTAGCTACCTCGACGATAGCGGCCGCCCAAGTGGCTGACCCACCCGAGTCCACAGAAAAGCCGATTGTTACTGCGTCGGCTGTTCCTCCTTCCTTGGGAGAGGTATGCCTCCCCTCCTTGGCTCCATCAATTCCCCCATTGCCTGCTAAACTCACTCTGTTTACCCTATCAGGGTTGTGATCTCTCGAGCTTGCTTACGTTCGACCCGTAATCCATCGAACCAGCCTTCTTCCAAGGCAAGTGGAGAGCCGAACCCTAGTACGGTCCGTGGCCCACTCCGGCGTCTCGGAGACTTGCTTTCTGCCTCAACCGAGACTCGATTGAAAATTCCGAGGAAGCCAAAGGCATCTTCGAGGATATCCGGCCTCATCTCCCTATGACCCTGCAAGTGAAGCTCTGGCCCGCCGTTACCTTGTCGGCCTTCAAGTCAAGGGTGCAAACGGCTCGCCAAAGAATTACTCTTCGCCACTCCCAACTTCCGCTGAGAGCCGATATTGCCGAAAAGTGTCGACGGCTCAATGAGAAGAAGGCCGCTCCGGACGCCAAGACGGACACTTCGCCACTCGCGCCGAACTCGAGACCCCGCGCAAGGAGCTGGAGAATCTTGCGAGAAGGTAAGGGTGACCAAACAGCTCATCCAAGACAAGGAAGCCCTTGTTGCCCGTTCTCAAGACGAAGCAAGAGGCCTCACAGCCCGATCCGAAGACCGATCCGGCTGAAATCCGTACCCCGAGTAATCAGCTGGTGACGGGTAAGGACGAGGATGACCAGGCTGAGATTGCTGAGGCAGACCGCATCCGTGTTGACGCCGTTCTCGCCCTCGGCGTGTTTCTTCAGTAGGGCCTTCAGAGACAGATGATGTTTCGCTGGACTGGGTCTTGCTGTACTCGCTAAATTTGTGCTTGCTAACGTGTAGTTTTTTTTTTTACTGGCCGATTTTCCATCGGCTCCTGACATTTCCTTACCCATGCGTCTGTCTGCTGATCATATGCCTCCCCCGAGCCGAATCTGTCAGGTGACTGCAGATATTGGCTTTGCATTATGCCAAGGGACTGTACTCGTACGCCGGCTCCGTTGGGATTCGTGTAGCCGACGTGGCTGCTGTTCGTTAGATCACCATTGAACCCAAGCAGATCGTGCGGTGAAAATAACCTTGGCCGACCCGCTAGATCGAAGCGCTCCATGAAGGTTTCCTAATATCCCTCGTGTAATCCTGGAGCACTAGGCTCCGTCGGGAGAGCGAGCATCGTGTTCGTACCAGCCGATGTCTCATTTGTGCTTGGGTATTCCTTCGATTAGAGCAATCATCTGACTCCTGAGCTGTGGATCCACCTTCTTGCTGATAAAAGTTGGTCGCGGCTTGTCCCCATGGCCGATATCGACTTCCTCCAGCCCATCGGCCGAGGTGAATCCATTCCCCAGCTTTCCGTCCCCTGTGAGGTCGACGCCAAATACTGGGAGAGCGGGCGGCGCGGATAACACGGTCCGATCGCTAGAATCGGCCTCCATTTTGATCATCACCAGGACTTGGCGGCAGTGTCGGAGCCGGTTGCGTGGGTCGGCTCCTTCTTCACTCTTGCTATGAGAGCAGCTGCCCTCATCACTACCCTTACCAGGGCGGTACCCAAGTTCTACCATATGGATGTTGAACAGGTGTCCTGGCCGTGGCCTCCCAGAGTACATATTCTCCGCCATGCCGACGGTGTATGCCGGTGGCCCCGGCACTTCAGATGCCGTCAATGCGCCTGGCATCGGTAGACAGGTCCTTTTAAAGGAGCCGATGAGTTCGGCTTCGAGGGTTGCCTTGATCTCGTCATGTTTCTCCTTGAGTTCATCAGGCAGATCCTCGTACTTGGATGTGACCGGAGTGCTTTCCGCCATCTCAGGTGTAGATGGCGATGCGGTGGATGTGGAAGGTTGTCCCACCGGGCGTGCCAGAATGTGTTGACGTCAGAAACCCCCTGGCGGGCAGAGACGGGCAACACCGTAGAACCGGGAACAACTAGGGCTGCGGCTGGCCCCAGTCCCTCAGAGCGACGGCCCGCAAAGCCTCCCCGGTCGCACGCGCCGATGTTTATCACAAGGGCGTGCCACCTGACCTATACCTGGTCGGGAAGGTGTGGATGATGCCTCGCTTAGTTTCCGCGCAGGGCACACACGTAAACATTAAATTCGAGCCTCGATCGGCTCTCGAGTTATCCCGTGAATCGGCTCAAAGAGCCGATCCACCCATGATTCGGACGAGGTGTCCGAATATATGGTGGTCCTGCTTGATCAAGGTAAAGCTAATGAGATCTACGACGATTTAGGGTTTTCACCGCATAATCGGATCATCCTACTCAGGATTGGGCCTCGCGCTCGCGCACGGTGATCATAAGCCGATCCTAGACAGGGCCTAAAAACCAACACGAGGTTGATCCCCGAACATCCGTTCTAGGACTAGCAAACGCCACCCTACACGCCGCTGGATCCTCCGACCCCTTGTAAGGCCTAACTATTGCAGATATTAAACTAATCCTTGATGAACAAGGAGCAACCGTAACGGATCAGATCTACTAAACTATGATCAAGCGGGGTGCCGCCCCTACACCTAAGATAGGTGTAAGGGCGGCTAGACATGCAAGGGTTGCACTACGAAAGCATGTAATATGAAGAACAATGCTAACCCTAACATGTCTAAGATAACTACGTTGCTCGCCATCAAAAAGGCTTCGAGACGAGCAACGCATGAACAACGGGGCAGGCTAGTGCTGCCTAGATCGCAAGATGCGATCTAGGCAGCATGGTGCTTACCGGTAGAAACCCTCGAGACGAAGGAGTTGGCGATGCGCCGAGATTTGTTTGTGGTTGAACGTTGGTTGTTGTTTATTCCATAAACCCTAGATACATATTTATAGTCCAGCGGACTTTCTAATGTGGGCGTGCACTAAACCGTGCACGAGTAAGATTCTAACTTCTAAACTGATACACAATCTACTATATTAAGATACACGGGCTAACCAGCCCAAACTTCTAGCGCAAGGCCGCTTCAAAGATGCTCCACGTGTAGTCTTTCAAAGCCCATCTTTACTTACGGCCCACCTCTGACTTGGTCAAATTCTGGTGATAACAGTACGGTCATAATTTGAACAACTCATTGTTTTCATTTGACCAGAGCAAAATAACAATTATTAAGTTCTTTATAATAAATCTGAAAATCTAGGTAGAATGCCAACGATGAACACAATAACACTTTATTTTGTTCCAAACGTGCATTATTACCACATACCTTGTCAGTCACTTAGGCCATTGTATTCTTGCATTGCGTTGTATTGTATGACATCTCATACCAACCAATATGGTACAAATACCCAAGAATTCCATTGTGTGACCAATCAAAGAATACATTCTAGGCTTGTTGGTCAAATACCAATAACCTTGAGGTTCGCACATTGAAGTTGATCATCACATGACAAGTGTTCCGGATTTCACTATTAGTAAAATTTTAATGTGATGAACAATTTCACTCATAATTTTATCCATAAAATCATGAAAACTTCATGACGAAGCTACTATGGCTTACATGGATATGTGACTAACGTTAGTGCCCAACTAGTTGGAGGATCGGCACGCCTAGCATCTTCAATCTTCGTACATTCTCATAAAACTTATGTGTTTATCTAGTCTCACTAAATTATATTCTATTATCTTGTAATAAGGTCTTAGATATCACATATATCTCACACCTTGCTTATTGATACGTCTCAAACGTATCTATAATTTCTTATGTTCCATGCTACTTTTATGATGATACTCACATGTTTTATACACATTATATGTCATATTTATGCATTTTCCGGCACTAACCTATTGACGAGATGCCGAAGAGCCAGTTGCTGTTTTCTGCTATTTTTGGTTTCAGAAATCCTACAAAGGAAATATTCTCGGAATTAGACGAAATCAACGCCTAGGGTCTTATTTTTCCACGAAGCTTCCAGAAGCCCGAAAGGGAAACGAAGTGGGGCGACGGGGCGCCGACCACATAGGGCCGCACGGCCAAGGGGGGGCCGCGCCGCCCTATGGTGTGGCCCCCCTGTCAGCCCTCCGACTCCGCCCTTCCGCCTACTTAAAGCCTTCGTCGCAAAAACCCTAGGACCGAGAGCCACGATGCGGAAAACCTTCCAGAGACGCCGCCGCCGCCAATTCCATCTCGGGGGATTCAGGAGATCGCCTCCGGCACCCTGCCGGAGAGGGGAATCATCTCCCGGAGGACTCTTCATCGCCATGATCGCCTCCGGATCGATGTGTGAGTAGTTCACCCCTAGACTATGGGTCCATAGCAGTAGCTAGATGGTTGTCTTCTCCTCATTGTTCTATCATGTTAGATCTTGTGAGCTGCCTATCATGATCAAGATCATCTATTTGTAATGCTACATGTTGTGTTTGTTGGGATCCGATGAATATTGAATACTATGTCAAGTTGATTATCAATCTATCATATATGTTGTTTATGTTCTTGCATGCTCTCCGTTGCTAGTAGAGGCTCCGGCCAAGTTGATACTTGTGACTCCAAGAGGGAATATTTATGCTCGATAGTGTGTTCATGCCTCCATTGAATGCGGGACAAGTGATGGAAAGTTCTAAGGTTGTGGATGTGTTGTTGCCACTAGGGATAAAACATCAATGCTTTGTCTAAGGATATTTGTGTTGATTACATTACGCACCATACTTAATGCAATTGTCCGTTGTTTGCAACTTAATACTGGAAGGGGTTCGGATGATAACCTGAAGGTGGACTTTTTAGGCATAGATGCATGCTGGATAGCGGTCTATGTACTTTGTCGTAATGCCCTGATTAAATCTCATAGTACTCATCATGATATATGTATGTGCATTGTTATGCCTTCTTTATTTGTCAATTGCCCAACTGTAATTTGTTCACCCAACATGCTAAATCTTATGGGAGAGACACCACTAGTGAACTGTGGACCCTGGTCCATTCTTTACATCTGAAATACAATCTACTGCAATTGTTCTTTACTGTTCTTCGCAAACAAACATCATCTTCCACACTATACATCTAATCCTTTGTTTACAGCAAGCCGGTGAGATTGACAACCTCACAGTTACGTTGGGGCAAAGTACTTTGATTGTGTTGTGCAGGTTCCACGTTGGCGTTGAAATCCCTGGTGTTGCGCCGCACTACACTCCGCCACCAACAACCTTCACGTGTTCCTTGACTCCTACTGGTTCGATAACCTTGGTTTCTTACTGAGGGAAAACTTGTCGATGTACACATCACACCTTCCTCTTGGGGTTCCCAACGGACGTGTGCTTTACACGCCATCACTTATTTCTGAAAACAAACTTTTCAGCTCCTTACTTTTCAAATGGATTTGAACATCAAGTTTCACGGAGACAAGATAATTTTAGATACTAATCGAAACCATTGCTTTTCGAATCAGCAATTTTAGTATTACCAAAAGTTTGCTATAGGACTTAATCATTTCTTGATTGTTTAACAATACGGTACCAGTCCTTAAAGTTACTTGTCAGATTTAACAGTATTTCTATCTCAATTACAAGCCTAGCGT
This sequence comes from Lolium rigidum, assembly GCF_022539505.1. Classification (NCBI taxonomy): domain Eukaryota; kingdom Viridiplantae; phylum Streptophyta; class Magnoliopsida; order Poales; family Poaceae; genus Lolium; species Lolium rigidum. The sequence continues at coordinate 231,650,840 of NC_061508.1, read as the reverse complement.
AAAGTAGAAAAAGGATGCCAATTCTACAAAATTTAATTCAAATACAATTTAGACTTTGTTCAGGATAAATTGAGTTTACTATTAATTCTTAAATTAACTAGGTGAACTCCCACTTAAAACAACATCCCTCATGTTGCCTTAGTGATTACATGAACCAAATCCTCTACACCAAGTCCGATCATCATGAGAGATGATGTAGCTTCAATGGAGAACATCGACATGTTCATCATATCATCTATATGATTCATGCTTAACTTTTCGGTATGCCGTGTTCCGAGGCCATGTCTGTACATGCTAGGCTCATCAAGTCAAACCCTAGTTTCCGCATGTGTAAATCTGGCTTGCACCCGTTGTATGCACACGTTGAGTCTATCACACCCGATCATCACGTGATGCTTCGAAACAACGAGTCTTAGCAACGGTGCTAACTAAGGAAGAACACTTTATTATCTTGATTTTTAGTGAGAGGGATCATCTTATAATGCTACCGTCGCGATCTAGGCAATATAAGATGCATAAAAGGATTAACATCACATGCAATACATAATGTGATATGATATGGCCCTTTTGTCTTTGCGCCTTTGATCTTCATCTCCAAAGCACGGACATGATCTCCATCATCAATGGGCATGATCTCCATCATCGTCGGCGTGGCATCAAGGTCAATGGCGTCGTCTTCATGGTTGTCCACCATGTGTAGCAACTATTACAACTACTCCGAAATACAACTACTACATGAAATATAAAGACAACCATAAGGCTCCTGCCGGTTGCCACAATACAATAAGGATCATCTCATACATTAAATATATTCATAATCACATCATGGTCATATCACATCACCAAACCCTGCAAAAACAAGTTAGACGCCTCTAATTTGGTTTGCATATTTTACGTGGTTTAGGGTTTTCGAACCATGGCGAGAGAAACTGACACCCGCAAAGCCACTTATGCAATACAAGTTGCATGTCAAGCGTGGAGCAAGTATCATAAACACGGTCATGTAAGGTTAGCCCGGGCCGCTTCATCCCACCATCCCGCAAGATGCAAAGTACACGATAAACAAGAGACAACAAAAGCATCAACGCCCATAAAACCATTGTGTTCTACTTGTGCAACAAATCTATGCATAGATACAGATCTGATAACACTATAGGGATTTGTAGCATAGAAAATAAAAAATTCCTACCGCAAGAACGAATAACAAGCCAAGATCTAATCTAGTAAACAGTAACAACGAGGTGAAGATCAACACTCGAAGATCTCTAAGCGTTAACGAGATAAATCTCATGGTGGATGTAGTCGATCACTTGCCGCTTTCAAAAGCGCGTAGAAGATCTTGACGGTGCCACAATCGGGCAGCACCTCCGTACTCGGTCACACGTACGGTGTTGATGACAACGTCCTTCTCCCCGTTCCAGCGGGCAGCGGATGTAGTAGATCCTCCTCGAAATCCTGCCAGCACGACGGCGTGGTGATGCTGGTGGTGGAGATCTCCGACAGGGTTTCGCCGTAAGCACCGCGGGAGAAATAGGAGGAGGGAGTAGCTAGGGTTTGGGAGAGAGGGGGCTTGGGGCACCGGCTTGGGAGCCCCTTGGTGGTGCGGCCAACTTGTGTCCAGCCCCTCCCCTCTCCTCCCCTTTAAATAGGTGGAAACCCCTATGGTTTGCCCCAAAACCACTTTGAAGTCTAACTCCAAACTTACCAAATTGAGAAACCTAGAGGGAGAGGGATTTCTCCCTTTCCTTCTTTCTTGGCCGGCCAACTAGGTGGAGTCCACCATGGACTCCACCTTCCCACTTGGTGGGTTGGCTAGGGTTGGTGGAGTCCCTCCGGGACTCCTCCTTCCATAGTGATTTATTCCGGATGATTCTAGAAACTTCTACAACCTTCCATAAATTCACCGGACCACTCCTAAACTTGGAATGTGACTTCCCATATATGAATCTTATTCTTCGGACCATTCCGGAACTCTTCATGATGTCCTGGATCCCATCCGAGACTCCGAACAATATTCGAACTCCATTCCATATTCCATATCTACTTAAAACGACATCAAACCTTAAGTGTGTCACCCTATGGTTCGAGAACTATGCGGACATGATCGAGACTCCTCTCCGATCAATAACTAATAGCGGGATCTAGAGATTCATAATAGCTCCCACATATTTAACGATGACTTCGTGATCGAAAGAACCAGTCACATAAAATAACGATTCCCTTTGTCTCGCGATATTTTACTTATCTGAAGTTTGATCATCGGTATATTCATACCTAGTTCAACATCGTTACCGATAAGTACTCTTTGTTAGAGTTTGTTACGTATTGGCATACGGTGTAGTACACCGATCCTTACGTATTGTACATGCCACGCCAGGGGCTTTTCCTGTGCTATATAAACACGCAACCGATACCGGACGAGGGTATCGTTCCAGCCTAAACATTCACATGGTATCAGAGCCACCTCCCTTCGTGACCTAGCTGCCTACGACCCTGCCGCCGCCGCCGCTCCTTAGCCGCCGCCGCCGCCGCTCCTTAGCCGCCGCCGCCGCCTACGAATCTGTCGCCGCTGCTCAAGCCGCCACATACACTCACGACCAAGATCGCCGCCGCCGCCGCTTACCAAGCCGCCGCTGCCGCCTACAAACACGACCAGATCGCTGCTGCTCTTGCCAGCCGCCGCGCTCCCACGACCCAAAACCCTACACTCACGACCAAGATCGCCGCCGCCGCTCACCAAGCCGCCGCCGCCGCCTACAACCACAACCAGATCGCCGCCGCTTTTACCAGCCGCCGCGCTCCTACAACCCAAAAAAACCTAGTTTGCCTTCATCATGACCTCGTCCAACAACACTGCTGCCGCCATGGCTGCTGCTCTCGGCAACCCTCCGGCACAGCCCCTCACGCGCAACAACTACCTCCCGTGGAAGGCTCTGGTATACCCAGCTTTCGCGGAGCTGATGTCTTGGGACTCCTCGATGGATCTGATCGTCCACCGCCCAAGACCCTGGATGCTGAAGATGCTGACAAGAACAAGATCACCGTTCCCAACCCAGCCTATGGTGCATGGCTCGCACGTGATCAGCAGGTGCTTCGGTTCCTGTTGAATTCGCTGTCCCCTGACATCCTCTCTCATGTTCTTGATGTACACTGCACCGCCGATGCGTGGAAAACTATCACTGCCATGTTTTCTTCGCCTCCGGGTCCAAAGTGCAGCATCTTCGAGATCGGCTGAACAATACAAAAAAGCTGTCCCCGACGATCGATGAGTACTTCACAAAGATGAAAGGCTTCGCTTATGAGCTGGGTGCTCTTGGCAAGTCTCTTGATGAAGATGAGGTCATCGGCTATGTCCTCAATGGCCTTGACAAGGGCCACTACAACTCGCTCATCACCTCCGTCAATGGCAACCCGGGCACCTCCCTTGATGAGCTCTATGATCAGCTGTATGCCTATGACCTGCGCAATGGCGTCGAGGAGTCCACTGACTCCTTCTCTTCAACAGCCAATGTCGCCAAGCGCGATTATCGCCCGCGCGGACGCACTCCTCCCCACGTGGTCGCTCGCCTCCACGTGGTGGCGGGGATGGAGGCTACCGTGCTCGGTCTCCTCCGCGTGGTGGTGGTGACGGTGGCTACCGTGGCCGCTCGCCTCCGCGCCGCTATGACGATGACCGTGACCGTGGCAATCGTCGCTATGATGATGACCGCGGCAATTGGCGCCGCGGCGATGATCGGCACCGTGACGAGCGTCGCGATGACCGCCGTGACGATCGGCGCCGTGATGACCGTCGTGATGGTGGTGGTGACCGTGGTCGCAACCGGCGGTCTGACCGGGCCCCCACTCCTTATGTTGACACGGAGTGTCAAATCGCAAGATTCATGGTCACCCCGCAAGTGACTCGCTGGTGGCGCTACTCCGATGATAAGAAGAACAATCGTGATCGTGATCGCGAGCGTGATGACAAGGGTGCAAATCTTGCTTCGTATGGTGTTGATACCAATTGGTATACGGACACGGGTGCAACTGATCACATTACTGCTGAGTTGAGCAAGCTCTCTACACATGACAAATACCAAGGCCAAGACCGTGTGCGCACGGCAGAAGGTACGGGAATGCATATCAGTCATATTGGTCATTCAGTTTTGCGCACCCCTCATAACTCATTCCAACTCAATAACATATTGCATGTTCCTAGTGCCTCCAAAAATTTGTTATCTGTTCACAAGTTTACCCTTGATAATCACATCTTTATTGAGTTTCATCCTTTCTTCTTTTTGATCAAGGATCAGGCAACACGAAGAACCCTGTTTAAAGGCCCCTGCTATGGAGGTCTCTACCCCTTGATGCCCACATCTAGTGAATCCTCCAAGCATGCTTACTTCACAATAAAGCCGTCTTCATCCACATGGCATCGTCGCTTAGGACATCCCTCTTCATTCATAGTTCAACAAGTTCTTAGGAAGAATAATATAGCTTACACCCCAGAAAGTACTCCTTATGTATGTGACTCTTGTCAACTTGCCAAGAGTCACCAGTTGCCATATCCTGTTTCCACTAGTAGATCCACTGTTCCCTTGGAACAAGTGTTCTCTGATGTATGGGGTCCAGCACCTCTTTCTGTTGGGAAACATGCATACTATGTAAGCTTCATCGATGATTATAGTAAATTTACTTGGATCTACTTGCTCAAAAAGCGTTCTGATGTCTATCAAGCTTTTCTCAATTATCAACAGTATGTTGAGCGAAAATTTAACAGGAAAATTGTTACCATGCAAACTGATTGGGGTGGTGAATATGAAAAACTCAATGGTCTTTTTCAAAAGATTGGCATTGTTCATCATGTCTCTTGCCCTCATGCACATCAACAAAATGGGTCTGCTGAAAGGAAACATCGCCACATAGTAGAAGTTGGTCTTTCACTTCTTGCTAATGCATCCATGCCTCTCAAGTTTTGGGATGAAGCCTTTCTTACCGCCACATTTCTCATAAACATTCTTCCTACCAAAGTGCTTGATCTTAAGAGTCCAAGCTGAATGTCTCCTGAATATCACACCCAATTATGATGCTCTTCGCACTTTTGTTTGCGCTTGTTGGCCTAATCTTCGCCCATACAATAAACGCAAACTTGCTTTTCGTTCCACTAGGTGTGTTTTTATTGGCTACAGTCCTCTTCATAAGGGTGTAAAATGCTTGGATGTTTCCACTGGTCGAGTTTATGTCTCTCGAGATGTTGTTTTTGATGAGAAGGTTTTCCCTTTTGCTTCACTTCGTCCTAATGCCGGTGCTCTCCTCAAGAAAGAAATTCTCCTGCTCCCCACATCCCTCACATCAAATTCCCATGGGGTTGCACAACACACTGATGATCATATGTCTCCTATTATTCCTGTTCCATATGTGTTGCAGAATCCTGAGAATGCTGAAGAAAACCGTGTTGAAAATGGTGCTCCAAGTGCGACGGAAACTGAAGAAACAGACTCTGAAACGGACGGAACTGGCACAAGACACGAGGAGGAACATTCTCTGCCTTCGTCGGATCCCGAGGAGGATCCTGACGCTGACTCTGGCGCCGAATCACGCACACCGCCCGGGGAAGAATCTCCCGCACAAACTCCTGAGCCGTCTGCCACGCGGCCAGCCAGGACTGGCTCTCCCCCGCCCGTCACCGAGTCTCCGCGGGGGGCGCCCTCTGGTGGACGCGAAGAGGCGCGCGACGATGCGCGCTGGTCACCGACTCCGTCCGCCACGTCGACAGCCTCTCCGTCGCCTAGTGTAGTCACGCCGCCGTCAGCTGATGCGGGTGGATCTTCTGCGGACGAAGACTCTGCTGGTGCAAGTGCTGCACCACTCGAACAGCCTACACCACCACCGTCGCCTCCTCGCACCCGGCTTCAGCAAGGTATAAGAAAACCAAAAGTATACACTGATGGTACAGTCAGGTATGGCATGCTTTCGTCTACAGGTGAACCTTGCACATTGACTGAAGCTCTTGATGACTCAAATTGGAGAAAAGCCATGGAAGAGGAGTATGATGCCTTGATGATCAATAAAACATGGCACCTTGTTCCCCCAAGTTCCAAGAAAAATTTGATTGATTGTAAGTGGGTCTATCGCATTAAAAGGAGGGCAGATGGGACAGTTGACAGATACAAAGCAAGGTTAGTAGCAAAAGGATTTAAGCAAAGGTATGGTATTGACTATGAGGACACTTTCAGTCCAGTGGTTAAAATTGCTACTATTCGAACTGTTTTGGCTATTTCGTTTCTCGAGGGTGGAAGTTAAGGCAGCTAGATGTCAAGAACGCGTTTCTTCATGGTGTTCTTGAAGAGGAGGTTTACATGAAACAACCCCCAGGTTTTGAAGACCCTCATGCTCCGCATTATATTTGCAAATTGGACAAAGCATTATATGGATTGAAACAAGCTCCTCGTGCCTGGTACTCAAGGTTAAGTTCTAAACTGTGCACTCTTGGTTTTACACCCTCCGGAAGCGGACACCTCATTATTTCTCTATACCAAGTCAGGCATAGTCATATTTGTGTTGATATATGTGGATGACATCATAGTCACAAGTTCTTCGATGATGCTATTTCTGTTCTTCTTCGAAGTCTCAATGAGAATTTTGCTATTAAAGATCTAGGTGACTTACATTACTTTCTTGGTATTGAAGTCAAGAAGACACCAAATGGTTTGTTGTTAACACAAGAAAAGTATGCTACTGATATCCTTACTAAAGTCGGCATGGTTGCATGTAAACCGGCTCCTACACCATTGTCATCATCTGAACAATTATCTCTGACAGGTGGTACACCTCTTGGCTCTGAAGATTCGTCTCAGTACAGGAGCATAGTTGGAGCCTTACAGTATCTAACCTTGACACGACCAGATTTGTCCTTCTCTGTCAACAAAGTGTGTCAATATCTTCATGCGCCAACGACTGAACATTGGTCAGCTGTGAAAAGAATTCTTAGATATGTGAAGGATACAATGAAACTTGGAATAACTTTTACAGCATCTTCATCAACTCTTCTTAGTGCTTTTTCAGATGCAGATTGGGCAGGTTGCCTCGATGATCGGCGCTCCACAGGCGGATTTGCCATATTTGTTGGACCTAATTTGGTTTCTTGGAGTGCTAGAAAACAAGATACAGTGTCTCGGTCTAGTACTGAGGCTGAATATAAGTCTCTTGCAAATGCTACAGCTGAGTTGATTTGGGTAGAAGCTCTTCTTACAGAACTTGGAGTTAAGTTGAAGCAAAAACCAAGGCTTTGGTGTGACAATCTAGGTGCTACCTACTTGTCTGTTAATCCGGTGTTTCATGCTCGTACTAAGCATATAGAAATAGACTTTCACTTTGTTAGAGAAAGAGTTGCTAAGAATCTGCTAGCTATTAGTTTTATTTCTAGTAAGGATCAAGTTGCAGATGGTTTTACTAAAGCTCTTCCTGTTAAGAAACTAGATGAGTTTAAGCGTAATCTCAACCTTTCCAAGGTTTAGATTAAGGGGGGCTGTTAGAGTTTGTTACGTATTGGCATACGGTGTAGTACACCGATCCTTACGTATTGTACATGCCACGCCAGGGGCTTTTCCTGTGCTATATAAACACGCAACCGATACCGGACGAGGGTATCGTTCCAGCCTAAACATTCACACTCTTTACTCGTACTGTGATATGATATCCCCTGTGAGTCATTCACATGCTTGCAAGCTAATTGGATGTCATTCCACCGAGAGGGTCAGAGTATATCTATCCATCATTAGGATGACCAAATCCCACAATTGATTTATGTTCCTCAACCCTATACTTTCCGAACACTTAATGCCACATTTATAACAACCCATTTACGCAGTAGTGTTTCTTGTCATCAAAGCATCCATCCGGTGTAGGTGATGAACATGATCTCATGGTTGAAGGATTAGGTTACTATGTATATTTAAAGCTTGAAGCACAACAAACTTAATGACTTGATCATATGCTACGCTTACGATGGGTGTATGTCCATCACATCATTCACCTAATGATATGATCTTGTTATTAATAACATCCAATGTTCATGATCAGGAAACCATGATCATCTATTAATCAACAAGCTAGTTTAACAAGAGATCTACTAGGGACTCTTTTATGTTTACAAAACACACAAGTATTAATGTTTCCGGTTAATACAATTATAGCATGGGATGTAAACATTTATCATGCATGAACACTAAGATATAACAATAAACACTTTTATTATTGCCTCTTGGGCATATCTCCAACAATATTTTCACCAAGGGGCTTGCTACTCAACCGTTCACTGACATTCGATTAGTCTCAACGTTGTTAAACCCCACGTTGATACTGCGGGGGGTATGTTAGACTATTATCATTGATTGTAATACAAGTTAGGGTTAGCAATAGTTGGCCGGTTGGGCCTCTATATATATGCCTTGTAACTCTATCATATAATCAATTGTTGTGAGACAATTACAATCTTACAGTATACATGAAGACATTGGTGAGTATAGTGGGCACTATATATAGCATGTGAATCTACAAAAATACGCTTCCTGCAGTCCTAGATGAAGAGAACATATATGCTCCCAAGCGTGGCCTACCGAGCTGCAGCACGCAGTGTACTTTCAGAAGGACCGTTTCCTTGTTCAGCAAATGGTACTCTGCTGCTTCTGGTTGCTAGTCCCAAGGCAGCTGGCTATAGCCTTCTCCTCTTCATCCTGCAGCAGCATGCATGCAGTACTGTGAGTGAGAAAGACAGAATTGATCATGGCAGAGAGAGATACTGAGAGAAAGGAGAGTGTAATGCAAAGACATGTAGAGAGAGAGAGAGAAGGAAATGGGAGTGCTTCCAGATTAAAGAGAGTGGTAATAACTAAGCATTGCATTGCAGTTAGTAGGAAAAGGATATACTACATAGCAGGAGGAAAAAAGCTGTGGCGTTCTGGATCGTGATAGGGATGTATGGGGATCTGATGATCTACGATGCAGAAACTGCATACGATCTGGATCGAGGGGGCACTGAATCGAATGCACTGAATCCCCTTCAGTTCTGCCGCTGCATTTGCATCAGAGTGCGCCAAAGGCCCAAAGCAACGAAAAGCTACTTGCAAAGGAGAAAAGGAGGCCTGCGGCTGCATGCGCTTTCTTTGCATCTCGTGCATATGGATGGCTTTTCCATCCAAAGAGGAGAGTACGCTAGCTGCTACTAGTAGCCTGGTACTTGAAGAAGCACTAGTCAATGAGCACGACAGAATTTGCAACCACATGACATGGATTTCCTCAGCACATCAAACTGACGATCAAAGACCAAAGACACACGGTCTCCTCCTCCTCCTCCTCCTCCTGATGCATCTGCTTCAGTGCCGATGGATCACATGACAGACATGATGTCAATAGGCATCATCATGATCGATGCAAGTGAAGAATTTCAGATGTGATGCAGTGAAATGACTGAAATGCTACTCCTAGCAAGATCCAACATTCAGAGGAACCAAGGGTACTGCTACCACTAGGGGAGATTTAGCTTCCCAAGGCGAAAATGCAGATGCACGCTGACCCTGCCTGAATCCATCTGATCAAACTCAAGTGGTTAACCATGCAAACGGCTCAGCTTTTAAGCTGCTGCCGCTGCTTGAAACTGCATGCGTCGCAGGGCTCGCACGCTCTTGGACCCAAGAATCCTGCCTTTGAATCTGCAGGCGTAGCTGGGTAGATATGGCCACCTACACACCGTAGCTTACTATAGCTAGGAGAAGAGCATCTCATATCATGATGGCCTCTTTCTGCATGCAGGGCAATGGACTGTCTGAGCCGTGATCACGACCACACGGCGACCGGCGAGGCCAAGGACCAATCACACGTCCACAGTGTATGAGCACAACAACAGGAACATTGACAATTATATGTGGATCTGATTCGACACCATAGAAGAAGAATGAGCTCGACTGGTACTCTGTTCCAAAGATACGGCAACTATTCATAGTACTCTTCGATGTACTATGTATCTAGACTAGACTATTAGTAGCAGCTACGAGCTGCGGCCTTCATGTGATTCACTTACTTGTTCATTTGCCTTCTATATACTTATTACTTTCAGGAGAAAAAATTCCATAATATTAGATAGCAGCGCATAGGAGAAAACCTTATTTCTAAAAATGATGGCCAAATTGAGGGACTAATCCAACTTCTAGTTGATGGCGCTTTTCTATCAATAAATACGCTGGCGGTACGATTCTCTTTATGAAACATGGTCTGGAGAAGGCAAGAAATCCGAAATTAATTTTGTCAACTTTCGAACAACTATGAGACTTAAACTTCCTCAAGAGTGATTTTTTTTTGTGAGGCCCAAGACAAGGCTGCTCTCTATGCTGAATTGTTTGGCTGCAAGCAAGGTCAATTTCATGTTAGCTATTTGGATATTTCGATACACTATTAGAGACTTATTAATGCTGAATGGAAACACGTTGGTAGAAACTACGCAAGAGACTAAGCAGTTGGGAAGGAAAATTACTTTGTCTTGGAGGAAGATTAGTCCTCAGTAAGTAATATGGTACTTTATATAATTTCTTTCTTCCAGATACACAAATAAATATTGGAAAGATTGGAAATAAGATTCTTTTGGAAATGAGATATCTAGAAAACTAAGTATCGACTGACTAGATGGGTTGTGGTTTGCCAACCCAAAAATGGCTAGGTATTCATGACCTTGAGGTTACGAATACAACTCTTCTAGGTCAATGGTTTTCAAGCTCCTTATCAAAGATGGGATTTGACAAACCCTCATGCAAAGAAAATACATAGGCTCAAAAGCATTGCCCCAAGTTTATTGGAAACTTGGGGGCTCACGTTTTTTAGGATAGTTTAATGGTGATGAAGTAATATTTGTTTCGATTTGGATTATTTTTAATTAAGAATGGAACAGAAATTATTTTCTGAGCAAATAATTAGCCGGGTAATTCTACACTTCGGGAACGATATCCAGCCCTGCACAAAATTGTCCTTCATAAAAGAGATACCATCGCCACGATATTGGAGTCTTCTCAATCCAATGTGATCCATATGAGATTTAATGGGCCTAAGGCTTGAATCATGGAATGTTTTGCTACAATGATTGGCAATGGTCCAACTATCGCAAGGGGTTGACAAATTTCGGTGGAATCTGCATGAGAGTGGTGAATTCTCAGTGTACTCCATGTATAGAGTATTGATATAGCTAGAGCCAGTTGATAATTAAAAAATGAAGATACCACTTAAGGTATGTAAATAAAAAAATTACTTGGTAATCATGATATTTTTATGGATTGTCATTTCAAGTATTGCTCCTATTGGTCTTCTCATGGAAGAATATAGCTCAGATAATAAATATTCTTCTTAGGTGGTCTACGAGCTCCTGCTCAATCCATTAGTTATGAAATAGCATTAAAAATTTCGTGTGCTAGCGATATCTCCACGTGTGATTCGTTAAAATAGGATATTTTTCTTCTGAATTCTATTAACTACTTATCTTCCTTTTCTTATTTTGTATCGCCAAAAAGACAATCTTGTAAAACCTAATTTGCACATAAATACAAAGTGCGTTTTTTTCATCATGATGGATAATGAAACACTTATTCTTCCTGTGTAAATTTGTCATATCTATATATAGGTCAGCCAACCAAATAGCTTCTACCTTGTATCTGCCACGTAGGCTAATATATTTGACAACTAATGACATGGTATTGATCATAGGTTTAGAATTCCTATTAGGGTGGGAGTGATTGCTCTTTTTGTCACTTTGGCTATGTACAAGATGACAAGGTTTTCATGATAAAAATTCTTCTCTCATACAAGTTATCTACCGAAGCACCAATTTGCGCCATTTATGGTTGTCTCTACAATGTGTGGAGAATCAAGACCTATTTGTGAACGTGTCTACATAGTTGGAGGACACAATGATATATAATTTTATCTAGGATGTGACAGCGTGACCTACGGATTGGTCCTCCATCACCGTAGGCGCTTTACAGTTTCTTGATTACTACTTGTATTTTTTCTTGTTTTCTTATTTTTTTCTTTTGCTGGACTCATTGCTTTTGTGTGCATCTTAGTTATGCAGAAGTCGGTGTAATATTTAAACATTTTAAGTAATAAAAGGGAAAATGTTATTTATGTATTAGTTTTAGTTAATTGGCATTGTCATCCATTAACATCTAGAGTAATAACTAAGGTAAAAGAAAGGTAAGGTCTTTGTTTAAGGTAGTGAGCGCGAAAATGGTAAAGCTTCAAACCTGCTCCCGTTTGGAATTTGGATGTGTTAATAGATAATAGGGCATGAAAACCTGGAATTGGAATCTAGGAGGATGAAAAATGTTATAAAAGCGATAAGAAAATAACGAAGAACGATAAAGGAAAACGCAGCGGAGACACAAGATTTAACGTGGAAAACCCCTTCCAACACAAAAGGGGAAAAACCACGTGCGCCAGCCAGCAAAACTTCACTATATCGGGGAGTGTTTACAAACGCCGTGGGTTATCTTATAATCTAATAAACCCTAGCCGGCGGCTTACAAGATGTATATATAGGCGGTGCCAACGATCCGTACCGTACCGCGGGGGGCTGCCGCCCCCCGCACCACCCTTCGCAGGCATCCCTGCAGGGCACGACGTATGGGCCTCGCTCCGCTCGTCAGAAGTTAGCCTCCCTTTAGTATATGAATTTGGATCACAATATAACAAACTCCACCTTGAGAAAAATTCCAACTTGTAGCATGAACTTCAACAATCTCCTGAACAACAAAGGAAAAACACTTGCTGGCGCCAACAGCCACTTGGGCTAAACAGTTATACCAACCAAACTCGAGCAAAGCTCAAACTTGGAAACAGGAACTGGCTTTGTCATCATATCAGCAGGATTATCATGAGTACTTATCTTGCATACCTTCAGTTTACCTTGAGCAACAATGTCACGCACATAATGGTACTTGATATCAATGTGCTTTGTCCTCTCATGGAACATTTGATCTTTAGTAAGGTATATTGCACTTTGACTGTCGAAAAACAAGTTAATGCAAGAATCATCTCCACAAAGCTCAGCATACAAACCTTTCAACCAAACAGACTCTTTGCAAGCTTCATTAATTGTTATGTATTCTGTTTCGGTCATAGATTGGGCAACAACAGATTGTAACGTTGCCTTCCAACTCACAGCACATCCACCAACAGTGAATACATAATCTGTGAGGGATCTTCTCTTATCCAAATCGGCAGCAAAATCTGAATCCATATAGCCTATGAGTCCCTCACCGGTCTTGCCAAACTTCAAGCAAGCTTTGGATGTGCCACGAAGGTACCTGAAAATCCACTGAACAGATTTCCAATGTTCTTTACCAGGATCAACCATGTATCGACTGACCAAACTCATAGCATATGATAAATCAGGACGAGAACAAACCATGACATACATCAAGGAACCAACAGCACTAGAATATGGAACTCGAGACATGTACTCAATATCTTTATCGGTACTAGGACATTGCAATGCTGACAATTTGAAGTGAGAAGCAATTGGTGTACTAACAGACTTTGCATCATGCATATTAAAACGATGAAGAACTTTCTGAATGTAATTTTGCTGACTAAGAAATAATACACTAGATTTTCTGTCTCTTGTAATTTCCATACCTAGTATTTTCTTAGCAGCACCAAGATCCTTCATCTCAAACTCACTACTTAACTGTGACGTTAAAGTAGTGATCTCTTTCTTGCTCTTGGCAGCAATCAACATATCATCAACATATAACAGCAAGTATATTGGTGATCCATTAACAAATTTGATATAAACACAACTATCATACTTAGATCTCTTAAACTCATGTGCAAGCATAAATGAATCAAACCTTTTGTACCAATATCTTGGAGACTGTTTCAGACCATAAAGGGACCTCTTCAATTTGCAAACAAGATCCTCCTTACCAGGCACAACAAAACCTTCAGGTTGGTCCATGTATATCTCCTCCTCAAGCTCACCATGCAGAAAAGCAGTCTTTACATCTAGCTGCTCAAGCTCAAGATCATGCATAGCCACAATACCAAAGAATGCACGAATGGAACTATGCTTAACAACCGGAGAGAATACATCATTATAGTCAATACCTGGAATTTGGCTAAAACCTTTTGCTACTAACCTTGCCTTAAACCTTGGAGGCTCATTAGGAGACAAACCTTCCTTTCTTTTAAATATCCACTTACAACGGACAACCTTCTTTTGTTTAGGCAAGGGCACAACATCCCATGTGCCATTCTTGTCAAGCGATTGCATCTCCTCTTGCATAGCAGAAATCCACTTCACGCGATCAACGGATGCAACGGCCTCAGCATATGTAGCAGGTTCAGTATCATGCTCCACCTGTTCAGCACAACTCAAAGCATGATGAACAAGATTACATTCTTCAATTAAACGAGGACGTGGACCTTTGTTACGCCTCGGTCTATCAGCAGCAATGGAACCATTTGTTTACTGCAAAACAGGTGGTGAGTGCTGAACCATAGTGTTATCATTTTCAGCAACATTATTTTCTTTCTCCTCCACGTGCTCCACCTGCACGCTAATCCTCTCTGGCTCATCATCAGAAACATCAGAAAAATCAGTAGCATCAGAAACATATGTAGATGAACTCCTATGAAACATGACAGCCTCATTAAAAACAACATTCCTGCTATGCAAAACTTTCTTAGTTTCAGGATTCCATAACATGTATGCCTTAACTCCTGAAACATAACCAAGAAACACGCACTTAACAGCCCTAGGCTCTAGCTTTCCATTATCAACATGAGCATAAGCAGTGCAACCGAAAACTCTCAACTGTGAATAATCAGCAGGTGAACCAGACCATACCTTAATAGGAGTTTTCTTCTCAAGCGGAATGCAAGGTGACCTGTTTATCAAGTAACAGGCGGTGGAGGCTGCTTCAGCTCAAAAACGTCTATGCATACCAGCATTGGACAACATGCAGCGAGCCTTGGAGATGATGGTTCTATTCATCCTCTCCGCCACACCATTCTGTTGAGGAGTGTACGGGATGGTGTGGTGCCTAACAATGCCTTCATCGCTGCAATAATCATTAAAGATAGTAGAACAAAATTCCATGCCATTGTCAGTACGAAGCAATTTAATTTTCTTTTCTGTTTGCTTCTCTACCATAACTTTCCACTTTCTAAAAGCATCAAACACATCAGATTTATGTTTCAGAAAGAAAGGCCACACTTTTCTGGAGTAATCATCTATGATAGTAAGCATGTAATTTGCACCACCAAGAGAAGTCTTGCGGGAAGGTCCCCACACATCAGCATGCACATAATCTAGAATCTCTTTAGTGGTATGAACGGAAGCATTGAATTTAACTCTTTTATGCTTACTAAAAATGCAGTGCTCACAGAACTCAAACTTACTCAAATTGCAGCCATCTAGCAGGTCTCTCCTGTGCAATTCTGCCATACCATGTTCACTCATATGTCCAAGATGCATATGTCACAGATTAGTTTTACCAGGTTCATCAGGAATAACAGCAGCAGTAATACCAGACAAAGTGCTACCTCTAAGAACATATAATTTTGCATAATTCATATCACCAATCATGTGAACGAGAGAACCTTTGATACCTTCAGAACTCCGCGAGAACCGGAGTGTTTGTACCCGTCAACATCAAGGGTACTGAGAGAGATCAGATTTCTGGCCATGCCAGGTATGTGTCTCACATCTGTAAGAGTGCGTGTCATGCCATCATGCATCTTGATCTGAACGGAGCCAATGTCAACGATCTCACGTGGGTTGTTATCTCCCATACGCACAACATCTCCACTCTGCACAAACTCATAAGAACTGAACCAGTCTTTGTTACAGCAAATATGAAACGAACATGCAGAATCAAGGATCCACTCATCATTACCAGAAACACAACCAGCAAAAACAACTAGGCAATCCCCATCAGAATTATCACTGGAAACAACAGCAGCCTTACCATCACCCTCGCATTTGTTTTTCGGTTGGTAAGTACCGTTTCTTTCTCTTTGTTCCGCAACTTCCAAGCAATCATCAATATTGTGGCTAGTTTTTTTACAATACTTGCAGAACTTACCATCTCGTCCCTTGGACTTTGAGCGACCTCTCGTCGGTCTTGCTCTTATCTCTCGTTGTAGTTGTTGTAGTTATTGTTTCGTTCTCGGTCCCGCCTCGGACCTCGCAGTGCTTCGCCTTAGATGACGAACCCTCCGCTCGCACCATAGATTTCATCTTTTCCCTCTGCTGGAGGGCCTCATAAACTTCGGCAAGGGTTAGTTCATCACGGCTGTATAACAGGGTGTCTCGAAAATTCGCAAAAGAATTAGGCAACGAGACTAACAGTATAAGAGCGAGGTCCTCATCGTCATACTTTACCTCCATGGACAGCAAATCAGAAACGATCTCTCTAAAAATCGATAGGTGATTCATCATTGACGCACCTTCTTGCAGCTTGTGCGAGAACAACTTCATCTTCACGTGCATCTTACTTGTTAGATCTTTGGACATGCAGATCGATTCCAGTTTCAACCACAGCGCTGCTGCGGATTTCTCAGACAGCACTTCCTGCAAGATATTGTTGGATAGATGAAGCTGAATTAATGAAAAAGCCTGATGGTCTTTCCTCTTTTCTTCGTCGGTCCAGGTCTTGGCATCTTTCTTGCCAAATCCATCAAGAGCTTCATCCAGATCAGAAGATTGGGTAAGTATCGCCCGCATCTTCACTTGCCACAGAGAAAATCTCGTGGTATAATCCAGCTGCGGTAGATCGAACTTCAAGGAAGACATGTCGCAAAACCCTAGATTGAAACACGGGCTCTGATACCACTTGTTATAAAAGCGACAAGCAAATAACGAAGAACGATAAAGGAAAACGCAGCGGAGACACAAGATTTAACGTGGAAAACCCCTTCCAACACAGAAGGGGCAAAACCACGTGCGCCAGCCAGCAAAACTTCACTATATCGGGGAGTGTTTACAAACGCCGTGGGTTATCTTATAATCTGATAAACCCTAGCCGGCGGCTTACAAGATGTATATATAGGCGGTGCCAACGATCCGTATCGTACCGCGGGGGGCTGCCGCCCCCGCACCCCCCTTCGCAGGCGTCCCTGCAGGGCACGACGTATGGGCCTCGCTCTGCTCGTCAGAAGTTAGCCTCTCTTTAGTATATGAATTTGGATCACAATATAACAAAAAATGACTGGATGCCGAAGGAATTGTAAATGGTAACAAGGCCCAAAAGTCCATTCCGTATTTGCGAACACTTGCAAGGAAGTACGCACGGCATACTGCATTTGCGCCTAAAAGTTATCTGATTTGGGCTCAAACAGCCCATAACTTATGATTGACAAGGGCGCTGTTAACATACGTTCTTAGGTATCTCAAAAAAGAATTTCTAAAAAAAAAGGTATCTCAAAAAAGAAAACATGTCTTCTTAGGGGGAAAAAAATCCCAGATTCCTGAAGAAAAAGTCAGATTCAATGGAGGTGGCCACTAGAAAAAACTAAGAGCGATACAACTTTTTTTTTCAATAAAGAAGAGCGATACAACATAGATGTGGTTTCCTTCAGTTTCATCGCTCTGGTGTACTGATGCGGCAAAGAGATGCCCATATGTTTATTCAGCTAAAGGCTAGCACATATATCAATGTTAATTTTGGTTTGATATGTAAAAGTTTCTTTGCAGCTAAGCTTTGCGCTATCCGGAGACACGACAAAGCCGACAGCTAAGAAACCGACAAGACCAAAAAACCCTTGGTTTTATTGTTTACACTGCAAGTTGCTGAGATAGAAAACCAAATCAAACCTCATGCTTTACTCAGTCTTTGGTATCTTGCGGCCAGCAAGAGGAAAACAACAACTAAAAAGTTAAGAGTTGTGAGAAAAGACAAAGAAGAAGGTTCATGTTGTAAAAGCATGAAACGCATTGTCACCTCTTCGGTTCTCCTCTTCTGCAAGAGTTTTCAAACCAATGGTGGGATGATTTCATCGCCTGGCCGCCTCCTGAAGACCGAGAAAAAAGAAACAAGCAGCCTCCTCGCGTACAGTACTACAGTGATTTGGGAAGTTGAATGGAGAGAAACCGGCAAGTATTCCGTAAAATGTACATAATTCTTCTGCTCATATGTATAGTCGAATGGCAGTGTGCCTGCCATTTCCCAAAAAAAGAGTTCACAAGCCTGCCTTGGTTGATGCATGTCAAAAGATAAATGAAAACAACAGTTGCTAGTCAATGCAGATAGAGCGTGCGAGAGACAAGAAAAAATTAACAGAAAAAGAAACAAGAGATACATGCATACATGAACCAACTACAAACACACTGAGGCATACAACACAAACATTTGAAACAGCTTTAAAATGGAAAAGGGAGTCCAGAACCAACCACTAACAATGAATCCTTAATTTTCATTTTACAAAACAAGGTAGGTCAATTATCTTATGCAGTATAGTAGTATCTATGTACAATCATATGGTGATTGATGGTCATGCATCCTTGTGCTTCAGGTAGATTTCAGCCTGTCCAGTTTGTGCTTAACCTGCAAAATAACCCTGGATTGCATCAGCAAGCCCTCATCTTTCACGCATTGCAACAAATCTTACTAATTAGCATGCAGATGTCTCACCAAAATGGTATTGATCTCCTCAAGCAGAGGCTGGACAATGGAGATAAAGATCATGACATCTCCTGCAAAATCTTCAGGATCCTGGCAGTTCCCCATCAACAACTGAATGAAGATCTCTCTGTCTGGAATGAGCTCCAACGCTACCTAACAGTTTACAAATTACAACTATGCTCGACAGATTAGGTCAGTGGATGCAAGTCATACCAACTGATGATTCCAACTCCGCACACTAATCTACGTCTGCAATCGTTGAACTATATTTGTTGTGTAGACAATCTTCAGAAAAAAGATTAATCAATTTTATATGTGTTTAGAAGTTATGAAAAAGAACAACAGTATGTCAACTGATCATACCCTGTAAGCAGCTGATGAAATCCATCCATGGTATGGCTTTAGGGTGATTTTGTATGCTTCTTCCACAATCACTTTCAGGCTTGTCTCTGGGTTCTTCAATAAACTCTCCAGCAAATGTAATGAGAAATTCATGGACCTAAACCGAACGCATTTGGATACACTTGAGTATGAAGTTTTCAAGTTGCGACAGAATAGTTGCAACACATAAAAGAACATTTGTTAGATGAGTAGAAAGTCCTTGTAAAACTAACTACCTAGACAGCCAGATAGTAGCCCTGGTGCAACTGTTAGCCTTCTTTGACATCCCTTCCTCTACTTCTTCTGTCACAATCGCCGTCAAGATCGCATATTTGGAAGGGTCTCTCGCATGCAGATCTTCTAATCTCTGAAAATGTGGTACACATATTGACCATGTCCACATTCGTAGTTATATGAAAATAAAAACAGACCGTGCAGAATGCACACAGGCAAAGTGGGAATAAATTCCTCACAGAAAAACATTGAATACGTTAATTTATTGAATCCAAAGAGAAATTAGTTACCTGAATGTTTTGCTGAATGTCTTGCCTTAGGACTAGTAATGTTGGCCCAATCTCATCTTTCATGGCAAAAGAAAGTTTTGTCAGTTCAACTTGATTTTACAAATACATAAGACATAACAGAAAAGAGCAAATGGAAAACAAACTTTATAAATAGAGTACTTCTGATGAATCAAAGTTCAGTTATTACACAAATTTAACTTTAGTTTCAGTTTATTTTCGGTCTATTTATTGCCTCAACTCAACTTCAGGGGTTTTTGGTGGTATTTTTCATTCTCATGCCGCATGAAAGAAAATGTTCTTCCAAAAGCAGCATTTGAATTTGTAACAAGATAGATAAACACATACATACAACTGAAAAATGAAAACCCTAATATCTTAATCTTCTTGTCAAAACAAGAAAAAGAACAGCTTAATATTCTAAAAACTTTCATTTGTACTGAACAAAAGAAGGAACAAACAGCACAACATTTCGCATCTTAAAGAATATTGAGCAAGTAACCAACCAAGGACATGGAGAAGCTGCTTGGAGACACAGAGGAGGTCCATGGTGGATGACCTCTGCTGCTGCTCTTGCTCTTGCTCCTGCTGATGATCCTCCGCATCTCTCGAGCTGAGCAAGCAGAGCTCCTCCATGGCCAACCTCAGCTCTGACTTGCCGCTCTCCATCTTCGCCCTTTCTCTCTCCATCTTCTCCCTTTCTCTCTCCATCTCCCCTAGCTCATTGAACTTGTCATCTGGCTCAGTTAATCACCTGCTTATATACACGCAATGCAACCTCATTTGCTGCCATTTCTTGGGACAAATGATGGGGTCAACTTCTTGATGCTATTTTTTGATGTAATAATTGTTATGTCTTGGAGCTGTTCTCCTCACCCCTCTATGTGAAGTCAGAGAAGCAAATGGTGTATTATTAGGAGTAAAGTAAGAGATGGTGAATCTGTCGCCTAGCTTAGGATAATTTAATTTACTTGATGCAGTTGTCATGGACTTGTTTAACAGTTAATCACTTGGCCTTGTACTTGTTGCGGTGTAATTAAACCATTGGCCATTAATATATGTGTGACTCCAGCTTGTAAAAATAATATTTTTTACGGGAAGGCGTGTGCTAGTCATTTGGCCATCTGTAACAAGAAAATTGTGTTCTTCTTGATTGGGGATCACTACAACGAACATGTGCAAACAAGTTCATAAATATTACACGGCTGTTCCAAGAATTAACCTGACCAGGAAAATAACCATTTGGAGGTGAAAGAAGAGAAATCATATGTCGAGATGAAAGCCTTGATTTGTCCTGCTGAATCATTCGTCATGAATGACATGATATCCTTGCGGAGTAAAAGAAAGGGAATAAGATTGGAGCATATTCTCAGAGAGATAAAGTACAAAAAGGAGATACAATAAACATGACAAGTCATGCCGAAGTGATCAACCTGTGTGTCCAATTTTATTTTGTGTGACCCTGTGCAATCGCAGAAGTTGGGTGTACAATTGGTGTGAGCTTGATTATGATATACCATCCATTATCGAAAATAAAAGTATTCTCGGAGAGATTCTCCGTGGTCTGCTTTTCTTTAGGAATACATATATGATCATCATGTCATCATCTAGTCCGAAATGGAAATCATCATGTCATCATCGACCACTGCACCACCATGGTCAGACAATGTTCTGCCCCCTGCATCTTCCAAAGCCATTTTCCGGTAGGAATCAGACCATATATAACGACGCTTTGTTAGTAACTTGGTTCTTGAGATTCTGTCAGAAAAAAAAAACTTGCTTCTTGAGAAATCTAGCAATGGGCGTCGAGTAACATTTACATAACATGGTACTACTAATTTGTAAGTCATTAGCCATTTGAATCAGTGGGCTGGCTCGACCAGAGGATTTATATAATGGTCCTTATGAAATCTAGTCGATCACCATCAACTTCTACTTTGATCGTGTTTCATGCATGCATGCCTACGTCTCTGCTCATGTCATCCATAGCATTCCTCCAGTAAACGAACAGTGAGATCGATGCAGCCAACAACCTGATCGATCGATTACCTGAAGGTAATTAAACAAGCTAGCTGGACCTAGCTACAGAATCTGTTTCAGGTTAGCCTACACAGATATAGTATATAACAAAGTCAAATAATGGATTGGGCTGGGTTTCAGTCTGAACAGAAGTTAAGCCAGCTTTAATCGATCGCCAATGAAACTGAATATTCTGGTAATATGTAGCTATCCATGCAGAGGTCAGCAGCAATAGTACATAACCTTTTTCTTTTAACAATAGCAACTGTATAGCCTCAACGCATATATCTATGCGCAGCAGCAGGATCCAGGACCATCTGAACTGTTATGTTAATTATGAAAAATCTTATTTATATCATTATATGAGCGATAAGCCGCCGGCCTGCGTGTACTGTGCTTGCTTCTTGAGATGGATAGGCTTGGGTTCATATGATACAGTATATGATAACAGGTACAGTTCATTGATCGATGATGATAAGAACGGCGGGCACAAGTTGATCAAGATCTAGGTTCCTGATTGCACGATTGATTTTGTAGTTATATAGCTAGTACATATATTTGGCCAATGAGAGGTACATACGTACACTGGTCTGCATTGTCTTATATCGAGCAGAATCTTAAACCGAGCAACCAAGTTAGTGGTATCTAGAATAGACAGCAGCTCAACTATTGTACAGTATTTAAATTAAACGGAGATTCAGGGAGTGCGTGCCTGCATGATGCATGCTGTATATGTAGAAGTAGCTGTAGCCAGGTACTCAGGTAGCATCTCTGATCTCTGCGCCTTGTCTTCTTCTCTCTGAGATAAGGCGTTTTTTTAGAAAAAAAAAACTGTAACGGCATACCCTAATGCAGGGGGAGGGGAAAAATATATAGGATGGAAAAGGTAAAAAAATGGGCTTCACAGTGCAAATTGGACAGCACTTTGATGGGCTGATTCAGAGAAAGCAGGATACATTCGTCAGTGGGCCAGATCGGAACAAGGCCCGAATCTACATCTCGAACTCTCGATAACGAAAGGAAGAAAGGAAAGAGCTAATTACACCTATAGTCCTACAACTTGTACATCATGTGAAGGTTTAGTCCTACTACTTGCAGAACGTGAAAATGTAGTCCTACAACTTGTCTACTATGTGAAGATTTGGTCCTCAGTTAATCAGAAGATGACATGTGGCGTTATAGATTTTGCAAAAAGATCCTTCATATTTTTTTATTTGCGCAAGTGAGCTCTGTAGCCATCTTAATGCAGGCCCCACCGGTCAGTTCCGCTGAAATAATAAAAATTACTGCGCGCGGCTGGGCTGGGTTTCGATCCCGTGACCTGCTGCTACACTGAAATGGTGTTTGCCGCTAAGACAAGCATCATATGTGGTCAATGTTCTGCACGTATTATTGTTATCAATAATTAGGATGATTTTTTCACCACCCTTAGAAGACATGAAGCTACCCAATTTTAGCAGCACACACATTTTTTTGGGAAAATTGTATAGCATGTAATTTAAAAAGATTAATGGATGAATGTTGTCGTTTTATCTTTGATTGTATATATATAAGATGGATGCATGTTTTCATTATTCTTGAGAGCTTTTAACCATCTATGCTAGCCAATTTAAGAATATAAAAAATAGACTATTCCGTTAAATGATTCTTGGGTCGACTGTGAAATACAAATGCATGGCCCTTTGTTCTAAACTAGTTTAGTGTATACAACTTTCGCAACTAAGCATTTGTTTTTAGAAACTTCATAGTGCCGATTTGTTATTGCAAACGCCATAAATAGATGTATTTTTCCCTAGCTTCGGAGATGTCCATGAAGAATTAAGTAATGTACACCCCCATTTAGCTAGATCTAGAACATGTTTGTAAAACTTTATAGTGCACGATTCGTTATTGCAAGCCTAGATTTCATGAATAGATATATTTTCTCTAGCCTCAGAGTATTTTTTATAAGTTCCCTTATTATTGGGATGATGGAGAAATAACTATTTTTAAGTCGACGCTAAGGACGGTTTTTTGGAAAAGAATTATATTTGTATGTAAAATACATGAGAATATGTCACTTGTGAACTTTACTAGACACATTGATAACTACCTGGTATAAATTATTTTTAAATTAACCGAGAAATCATCACCGTCTTTGATATATTGTCTAAATGTATTCTAGGTGTTTATAGTTGTGTATTCTATTTTTACTACAACTCGTGAAGTAAGTAAAATATAGGAGAAACATGGACATGTAAAATTTGTGAAAACATTAGTATTATGTTTCATTTGATAAATATACATTAGATTACAAATACAATTCAACATATATATACTATGTTATATGATAGAGTGTTTTGTCTTTCAATATTATAATACAGAGTAAATTGAGTTTTAATATACATGTGGTAAATAATAGTTTTCTAAAGGTTGTGTTTTTCTATTGTTTTATACTACTTACTACTTTGTATAAAAACATGTCTTCTCCATTCAAGCGGCCTGTAATTTTTGTGTAGAAATTAGACCACCTATCATATGCGAAAATTTATCTTGTGAAAAGTATTATTTCTAAAACTGAATTTTATCTTTTTACAAAAGTCATTTTTTATGAAATAACTTTGTGAACGCATAACACCCGAAGATGTACGTGCAAAAAATTTATTTCATTTTTTTTGAAATTCAAAATATGTGTAAGTGTCATCCTGGCGAGAAATAGCAAAAAAGACACTAAACAAATGTATAAAGCTATAACGTAGAACATCAAGAAATGTATGGTTAGGAGGCAGTTCGTCTGTATCTTGCGAGTAGGAAACCTCGTCCCAGCAAATAAAATTTTATTTGTTTCCTCTTACTTTTCTATCTAGCTATCTTAGATAAAATAAGCTAACGTCCTCCTGTACATCACAACGAGCTTCATGACCTAGTGGCTACTGTTGTTTTACTGTAAACACGAGATCGCGAGTTCGAACCTCTGTAGGCGCATATTTGATTTTATTTTTCGGATAGGCATTGACAGTTGGGTCCCACATGTAAGAAGACGTCAAGGGTCCAATGTGCCAGCTAAAAATATTAGGGGTGCTTCTGCAAAAACTGTTATGCCACATGTCAGATTTTGATTGATTGAGGACCAAATCTTCACATGATTTTCAAGTTGTAGGACCATGACTTCACACTTTGCAAGTAGTAGGACTAAACCTTCACATGATGGACAAGTTGTTGGACTATAGGTGTAATTAGCTCGAAAGGAAAAGGGTCTATATGCGCAAATGCTCTACACCGACTAGATCCACGCGTATCGCGTGTGGCACACCCTGCATGCGGTAGGAGAGCCCAATTAGGTGCTGGTATTTTTCTGTTTTCTTTTTACTTTTTTCCTTTTATATTTCTTGTAAGATTTTGAAGCACTCCCGCGTTGGGACGGCCAATCTAAGTCTTTTTTCTATTTCCATTTTTTATTCTTTTCTTATCTCTTACTTTCTATCTAGTTTTTATTTTCTCCTTTAACTATTTTACATTCTTTCTTGTTAAAATGTTTATGGGTTCAAAATATTTTGAAACCATAAATATATATATATATATATATAAACCTAGTGAACATTATAAGAAACGATGAATTTTTATAGAAACACATGAAAATAAGTTTTTAACTCACTATTTTTTTTACAAAAATATAATTATACAAAAACCAATCAACACTTTGTAAACTGGTGAACTTTTTTTGAAACCAGTTTTTTATTTTAACCTAGTGAAATATTTTTGGAGCTCATGAAATAGTTTTCGAAACAGCTGAACAATGTTTTGAATCCATGAAGAAAAAAATTAAACCTTCAGATCATATTTCCAAACATGTTAGCGAACTTTCTTAAGACCATGAACATTTTGCCAAACAAAACGGACATTTCGAAAACATAAAAAGAAATAAAAATAAAAATTGAACCAAAAAATAAAAAAAGGAAGGAAATTAAAAATAGAAAGCAATTACAAAAATTAATAACCATCAACGAAAAATCTAAGCAAAAAAACCAAAAAAAAAACATCATGGAATAAGAAACAACAAAAAACCACAAGAAGCAAAGAAACAAGAAGAAAACGATGGAAAAGAGACAAAATCGCGAAAACCAGCTAGGTAAACCGATTTGACAAAACAAAAACAATGAATGTTGGGCCGACCCAACGTATGTTGTTACAGCTGCCTGCATCGATGTGGGGGGGGGGGGGTATAGGATTTACCTGGCTGGTTTAATGATTATCAAATAAAATTGCATGTGTGGACTCATTTTTATTTTCACATAGATTTGGTCAAAGTTTGGGTGTTTTTCGTAACTCTTTGTTGCTGGTATCAGATTTTCTTCCTTCTATGATTTTTTTCTTTCTTCTTTTGGTTTAATGTTTAATTTGATATGTTGTTGATTTATATTCTCAGTGTTTTCTCCTTATATTTTTATTATTTATTTTCCATTTCCCTTTTGAATTTTTTATTTGTTTTTATTTGCACATATACATGCATATTTTTGAAAAATATACATCGTTTTTTCATTTGCATGAACATTTTTTAATGTGTATGAATAATCTTTGAATGATACATGTGACCTTTTTAAACAATGTAAAAACACATTTTTTCCTGTAATATAGCATAGACATGTATGAACGTTTATTTATATGTATGTGAATAGTTATGTTGTTCTGCGGTAATATTTTTGTCTTATACAACAATTTTCTTATATTTTGATTAAAACAACTCGTATAAAATAAAATAAAACTACATACTCCCTCCTAGCTAAAATGTACTGCCTAGAGAATTTTTAATGGTGAAACGTTATAAAATTTGACTAATTATGTAGGAAAATCAATATCATTAGATTTCTCACGATGTACACCTTTGGTATGGTATATGTAGATATTTTTATTAATAAAAATAATTAAAGTTAACACCATTGGACTTATTAAAAATCTCATATGCACTAAAAAGGCAAGAAAATAAGCCTCCCTCCATTAGCAGACAGAGATTCATGAGAATGTAATTGCGGTCAGCTAATTCAGCTGTGGGTGTGGCAGCCGCCACTAGAGCGACAGGTAACAGAACCATACGTGACGTCGCGATGAAGAACGTTTCCTCACTCGCAACCAATTGGCAGCTGGAGCATGTTTCCGTTGTTGAATTTCATGGCATCAACCGGTAATATTGCTTGTGTATTTTTTGTCAAGTTCAAACACGCGTGAGTGAGCGCGCGCGCCCGTCCTTATTTGGATGGTTTCCCTTTGAACGAAGGCGAAACCCCAAACGAAAGGAGAAAAAGTATACACACGCAACGCAAGCTGAGAAAACTTCAACGGCGCCGGCCGTGTAGTTAATTTCGGGAGAGGAACTGCATCTGCCACACACTGAGTGCATCCATCCGTTATTGCAGAAACAGCTGGTGCCATTACTGCCGAAGTTGACCTAACATGATGCTGCTATACTAATTAATGAATCGAATACGTTTGTGTGGAACCTAAATGAATCTGGGCTATTCTCTGTTAAATCTATGTACCTTGATCTTATGAATGGTCATACTAGATTTTTACGGAAATACTTATGGAAGATCAAGGTTCCTCTAAAAATTAAGATTTTTATGTGGTTCTTAAGTAATAGAGTACTGCTTACTAAGGATAATTTGGCAAAGAGAAAATGGACATGATGTCCAAAATGTTGTTTTTGTAGCAACAATGAAACTATTGATCATCTATTTCTTCATTGTCCTTTTGCAAGAATTGTTTGGCGAATGACATTCTTTGCATATAACATTCCACCTCCTTCCAATATAACTAATATGTTTGGTAATTGGTTAAATGGAGTGAATAAGAAAGATAAAACATTTATTCGAATTGGTATTTCGGCAATTTGTTGGTCGATTTGGACTAGCCGGAATGATATTATCTTTAATAAACAAAAATGCACAAATTTTTTGCAGGTTATCCTTCGTGCGGCACATTGGCTACAACTATGGGCATGTTTGCTCCCGGTGGACCAGCGGGATACCATGGTTACTGATGGCGTGTATTTCACACGTTCGTTGGGCAACCCCAAGAGGAAGGTATGATGCGCACAGAAGCAAGTTTTCCCTCAGAAAGAAACCAAGATTTATCGAACCAGGAGGAGCCAAGAAGCACGTTGAAGGTTGATGGCGGCGGGATGTAGTGCGGCGCAACACCAGGGATTCCGGCGCCAACGTGGAACCTGCACAACACAACCAAAGTACTTTGCCCCAACGAAACAGTGAGGTTGTCAATCTCACCGGTTTGCTGTAACAAAGGATTAACCGTATTGTGTGTAGATGATTGTTTGCAGAGAAAACAGTAAAACAAGTATTGCAGCAGATTTGTATTTCAGTATTAAAAGAATGGACCGGGGTCCACAGTTCACTAGAGGTGTCTCTCCCATAAGATAAAAGCATGTTGGGTGAACAAATTACAGTCGGGCAATTGACAAATAGAGAGGGCATAACAATGCACATACATGGCATGATAAGTATAGTGAGATTTAATTGGGCATTACGACAAAGTACATAGACCGCCATCCAACTCGCATCTATGCCTAAAAAGTCCACCTTCAGGTTATCATCCGAACCCCTTCCAGTATTAAGTTGCAAAGCAACAGACAATTGCATTAAGTATGGTGCGTAATGTAATCAACAACTACATCCTCGAACATAGCGCCAATATTTTATCCCTAGTGGCAACAACACAGCACAACCTTAGAACTTTCTGTCACTCGTCCTAGTGTCAATGCGGGCATGAACCCACTATCGAGCATAAATACTCCCTCTTGGAGTTAAAAGCAAAAACTTGGCCAGAGCCTCTACTAGTAACGGAGAGCATGCAAGATCATAAACAACACATATGTAATAACTTGATAATTAACATAACATGGTATTCTCTATCCATCGGATCCCGACAAACACAACATAGAGTATTACAGATAGATGATCTTGATCATGTTAGGCAGCTCACAAGATCCAACAATGAAGCACAATGAGGAGAAGACAACCATCTAGCTACTGCTATGGACCCATAGTCCGGGGGTGAACTACTCACTCATCACTCCGGAGGCGACCATGGCGGTGTAGAGTCCTCCGGGAGATGAATCCCCTCTCCGGCAGGGTGTCGGAGGAGATCTCCGGAATCCCCGAGATGGGATCGGCGGCGGCGGCGTCTCGGTAAGGTTTTCCGTATCGTGGTTTTTCGCATCGGGGTTTCGCGACGGAGGCTTTAAGTAGGCGGAAGGGCAGAGTCGGGGGCTGACGAGGGACCCACACCACGGGCGGCGCGGGCCCCCTTGGCCGCGCCGCCTTGTGGTTTGGCCACCTCGTGGCCCCACTTCGTATGCTCTTCGGTCTTCTCGGAAGGTTCGTGGCAAAATAGGCCCCCGGGTTTTCGTTTCGTCCAATTCCGAGAATATTTCGTTACTAGGATTTCCGAAACCAAAAACAGCAGAAAACAACAACCGGCACTTCGACATCTTGTTAATAGGTTAGTTCCGGAAAATGCACGAATATGACATAAAGTGTGCATAAAACATGTAGGTATCATCAATAATATGGCATAGAACATAAGAAATTATCGATATGTCGGAGACGTATCAAGCATCCCCAAGCTTAGTTCTGCTCGTCCCGAGCAGGTAAAACGATAACAAAGATAATTTCTGAAGTGATATGCCATCATAACCTTGATCATACTATTTGTAAACATATGTAGTGGATGCAACGATCAAAACAATGGTAATGACATGAGTAAACAAGTGAATCATAAAGCAAAGACTTTTCATGAATAGTACTTCAAGACAAGCATCAATAAGTCTTGCATAAGAGTTAACTCATAAAGCAATAAATCAAAGTAAAGGCATTGAAGCAACACAAAGGAAGATTTAAGTTTCAGCGGTTGCTTTCAACTTGTAACATGTATATCTCATGGATAATTGTCAACATAGAGTAATATAACAAGTGCAATATGCAAGTATGTAGAAATCAATGCACAGCTTCACACAAGTGTTTGCTTCTTGAGGTGGAGAGAGATAGGTGAACTGACTCAACATAAAAGTAAAAAGAATGGTCCTTCAAAGAGGAAAGCATCGATTGCTATATTTGTGCTAGAGCTTTTATTTTGAAAACATGAAACAATTTTGTCAACGGTAGTAATAAAGCATATGAGTTATGTACATTATATCTTACAAGTTGCGGGTCTCATGCATAGTATACTAATAGTGCCCGCACCTTGTCCTAATTAGCTTGGACTACCGGATCTTTGCAATGCACATGTTTTAACCAAGTGTCACAATGGGGTACCTCCATGCCGCATGTACAAAGGTCTAAGGAGAAAGCTCGCATTTTGGATTTCTCGCTTTTGATTATTCTCAACTTAGACATCCATACCGGGACAACATGGACAACAGATGATGGACTCCTCTTTAATGCATAAGCATGTGGCAATAATTATTATTCTCATATGAGATTGAGGATATGTGTCCAAAACTGAAACTTCCACCATGAATCATGGCTTTAGTTAGCGGCCCAAAGTTCTTCTCTAACAATATGCATGCTCCAACCATAAAGGTGGTAGATCTCTCTTACTTCGTACAACACGGACATGCATAGCAACTCACATGATATTCAACAAAGAATAGTTGATGGCGTCCCCGCAAACATGGTTATCGCACAACAAGCAACTTAATAAGAGATAAAGTGCATAAGTACATATTCAATACCACAATAGTTTTTAAGCTATTTGTCCCATGAGCTATATATTGCAAAGGTGAATGATGGAATTTTAAAGGTAGCACTCAAGCAATTTACTTTGAAATGGCGGATAAATACCATGTAGTAGGTAGGTATGGTGGACACAAATGGCATAGTGGTTGGCTCAAGTATTTTGGATGCATGAGAAGTATTCCCTCTCGATACAAGGTTTAGGCTAGCAAGGTTATTTGAAACAAACACAAGGATGAACGGTGCAGCAAAACTCACATAAAAGACATATTGTAAACATTATAAGACTCTACACCGTCTTCCTTGTTGTTCAAAACTCAATACTAGATGTTATCTAGACTCTAGAGAAACCAAATATGCAAACCAAATTAGCAAGCTCTAAGTATTTCTTCATTAATGGGTGCAAAGTATATGATGCAAGAGCTTAAACATGAGCACAACAATTGCCAAGTATCAAATTATCCAAGACATTTTAGAGTTACTACATGTAGCATTTTCCAATTCCAACCATATAATAAATTAACGAAGATGAAACTTCGCCATGAATACTATGAGTAGAGCCTAAGGACATATTTGTCCATATGCTACAGCGGAGCGTGTCTCTCTCCCATAAAGTGAATGCTAGGATCCATTTTATTCAAACAAAACAAAAAACAAAAACAAACCGACGCTCCAAGCAAAGTGCATAAGATGTGACGGAATAAAAATATAGTTTCGGGGAGGAACCCGATAATGTTGTCGATGAAGAAGGGGATGCCTTGGGCATCCCCAAGCTTAGACGCTTGAGTCTTCTTATAATATGCAGGGGTGAACCACCGGGGCATCCCCAAGCTTAGATCTTTCACTCTCCTTAATCATATTGCATCATACTCCTCTCTTGATCCTTGAAAACTTCCTCCAAACCAAACTCGAAACAACTCATTAGAGGGTTAGTGCATAATAAAAATTCACATGTTCAGAGGTGACAGAATCATTCTTAACACTTCTGGACATTGCATAAAGCTACTGGACATTAATGGATCAAAGAAATTCATCCAACATAGCAAAAGAGGCAATGCAAAATAAAAGGCAGAATCTGTCAAAACAGAACAGTCCGTAAAGATGGATTTTATTAGGCCACCAGTACTTGCTCAAATGAAAATGATCAAATTGAATGAAAGTTGCGTACATATCCGAGGATCATGCAAGTAAATTGGCTTAATTTTCTGAGCTACCTACAGGGAGGTAGACCCGGATCCGTGACAGACAAAGAAATCTGGAACTGGCGCAGTAATCCAAATCTAGTACTTACTTTACTATCAAAGACTTTACTTGGCACAACAAAACTCAAAACTAAGATAAGGAGAGGTTGCTACAGTAGTAAACAACTTCCAAGACACAAATATAAAACAAAGTACTGTAGCAAAATAACACATGGGTTATCTCCCAAGAAGTTCTTTCTTTATAGCCGTTAAGATGGGCTCAAGCAATTTTAATGATGCACTCGCAAGAAATAGTATTTGAAGCAAAAGAGAGCATCAAGAGGCAAATTCAAAACACATTTAAGTCTAACATGCTTCCTATGCATAGGAATCTTGTAAATAAACAAGTTCATGAAGAGCAAAGTAACAAGCATAGGAAGATAAAACAAGTGTAGCTTCAAAAATTTCAAAGCACATGGAGAGGTGTTTTAGTAACATGAAAATTTCTACAACCATATTTTCCTCTCTCATAATAATTTTCAGTAGCACCATGAGCAAACTCAACAATGTAACTATCACATAAAGCATTCTTATCATGAGTCTCATGCATAAAATTATTACTCTCCACGTAAGCATAATCAATTTTATTAGTTGTAGTGGGAGCAAATTCAACAAAGTGGCTATCATCATATATAGGAGGCATATTGTAATCATAAAAGAAAATTTTCTCCTCAATGCTTGGGGGACTAAAAAGATCATGCTCATCGAGCCAGCTTCCCCAAGCTTAGAATTTTCCATAGCATTAGCAACAATGGTGTTCAAAGCATCCATAGTAATAACATTCCCATTAGCATGCATATAAAGTTCCATAGGTTTTTTAATTCTCTCTTCAAACACATCATGTCCTAATTCAAGATAAAGTTCATAAAGATCTCTCATATTTTTGTTGTTTTCCATTATGCTTAACTAGTGAAATAAAAACATGCATGATATTAAGTAAAGTAAAACAAGTAACTAATTTTTTTGTGTTTTTGATATAGAGTGCAAGACAAGTAAATAAAGTAAAGCTAGCAACTAATTTTTTTGTGTTTTGATATAATGCAGCAAACAAAGTAGTAAATAAAATAAAGCAAGACAAAAACAAAGTAAAGAGATTGAGAAGTGGAGACTCCCCTTGCAAGCGTGTCTTGATCTCCCCAGCAACGGCGCCGTGAAAATATGTCGGCGTGTAGTTGACGTGGGAGTTAGAAATCTTTGTGGTGTAGCTTTTCTTCGGTTCCCGGCAACGGCGCCGTAAAATATGCTTGATGGCGTGTATTTCACACGTTCGTTGGGCAACCCCAAGAGGAAGGTATGATGCGCACAGCAGCAAGTTTTCCCTCAGAAAGAAACCAGGGTTTATCGAACCAGGAGGAGCCAAGAAGCACGTTGAAGGTTGATGGCGGCGGGATGTAGTGCGGCGCAACACCAGGGATTCCGGCGCCAACGTGGAACCTGCACAACACAACCAAAGTACTTTGCCCCAACGAAACAGATGAGGTTGTCAATCTCACCGGCTTGCTCGTAACAAAGGATTAACCGTATTGTGTGGAAGATGATTGTTTGGAGAGAAAACAAGTAAAACAAGTATTGCAAGCAGATTTGTATTTCAAGTATTAAAAGAATGGACCGGGGTCCACAGTTCACTAGAGGTGTCTCTCCCATAAGATAAAAGCATGTTGGGTGAACAAATTACAGTCGGGCAATTGACAAATAGAGAGGGCATAACAATGCACATACATGGCATGATAAGTATAGTGAGATTTAATTGGGCATTACGACAAAGTACATAGACCGCCATCCAACTGCATCTATGCCTAAAAAGTCCACCTTCAGAGTTATCATCCGAACCCCTTCCAGTATTAAGTTGCAAAGCAACAGTACAATTGCATTAAGTATGGTGCGTAATGTAATCAACAACTACATCCTCGAACATAGCGCCAATGTTTTATCCCTAGTGGCAACAAGACAAAGACAACCTTAGAACTTTCTCGTCACCGTCCCAGTGTCAATGCGTGCATGAACCCACTATCGAGCATAAATACTCCCTCTTGGAGTTAAAAGCAAAAACTTGGCCGCAGCCTCTACTAGTAACGGAGAGCATGCAAGATCATAAACAACACATATGTAATAACTTGATAATTAACATAACATGGTATTCTCTATCCATCGGATCCCGACAAACACAACATAGAGTATTACGTATAGATGATCTTGATCATGTTAGGCAGCTCACAAGATCCAACAATGAAGCACAATGAGGAGAAGACAACCATCTAGCTACCGCTATGGACCCATAGTCCAGGGGTGAACTACTCACTCATCACTCCGGAGGCGACCATGGCGGTGTAGAGTCCTCCGGGAGATGAATCCCCTCTCCGGCAGGGTGCCGGAGGAGATCTCCGTAATCCCCCGAGATGGGATCGGCGGCGGCGTCTCGATAAGGTTTTCCGTATCGTGGTTTTTCGCATCGGGGTTTCGCGACGGAGGCTTTAAGTAGGCGGAAGGGTAGAGTCGGGGGCCGACGAGGGGCCCACACCACGGGCGGCGCGGGCCCCCTTGGCCGCGCCGCCTTGTGGTTTGGCCACCTCGTGGCCCCACTTCGTATGCTCTTCGGTCTTCCGGAAGGTTCGTGGCAAAATAGGCCCCCGGGTCTTCGTTTCGTCCAATTCCGAGAATATTTCGTTACTAGGATTTCGAAACCAAAAACAGCGAAAACAAAGAATCGGCACTTCGGCATCTTGTTAATAGGTTAGTTCCAGAAAATGCACGAATATGACATAAAGTGTGCATAAAACATGTAGGTATCATCAATAATATGGCATAGAACATAAGAAATTATCGATACGTCGGAGACGTATCAGTTACTGGATGCAACCGGCTCCTGGAGGTCACTCAGGACTGCTATTTCCAGGCTACTGGATGGCGACACACTAGCAGAATTCTAGATGGATAGTTCTTTGTATACTTTCCATCGGCACTTGTTCTGTTTCGATATTTTAGTTTTCTCCGGTTACCAGACTTTCGTTATGTAATAAGTACTACACTGTCACGTTTTTATTTAATAAAAGGCTGTGTGCATCGATTGATGCAGAGGCCGGGGCTATGCTCCCGTATCTAAAAAAAAAATTTAATGAATCGAATGGATCCACTGCTAACCATCACCAGCAGCAAATCCCCTCCCTGGCAATCGATCGCTGGAGCGATCACTTTCCTTGGCGCGGCAGCGCTCGCGCCATGCGCGAAATTAATTCCCTTTTTGTCTTGTAGTGTTTAATTACATTCACATGTAGCTTTGTGTTCACACTAACAGCTCACGTTCCTACTTGCAAATTGCATACAACCAAGAGCGTTCACACTACATGCATGCATAAAGTATCTCATAGGTTTGCATTTAATGAGCTAACTTTTGAGCACGAGGCTAGCTCTCACAAGTTGCCTGCATGCATGCACAGAGCATCTCGCTCTTTTTTTTTCAGCACGACGCATACTTTCAATTCTCTTTATTTGCAATTCCCTTTTGACAATTCTCTTTTTTTGCAATTCCCTTTATGTTGTTATTTCGTACGGTAATTCATGTTTTTTTGGATTAATTTTTTTAATTCCCTTTTTCGGGCCGTGGTTTTTAAGGGGGAAAATAACGGGTGGAAGATCCACTTGCAACTCAAATGAACTACCACTTGCTACTCAAATTAAGTACTGTTTTTAAGTTGTAAGCTAACAAAAGTTGCTAAAATTTCTAAATGAAATTTACTTTTTAGGGTTGCTAGGTATTTATATTTACCGTTGATAAATAACGGGGCACCGGGTTGATAACTTGTAAACAAAAAAAGGGTCGCTACATATTTTAAATTAAATAAAAAAATTAGGGTTAATATTTATTTATATTTACCATTGATAAATAGCGAGTCACCGGGTTGATTGCTTGTAAACTAAAACAGAGTCGCTAAAATATTCTAAATGAAATACTTTTTAGGGTTATTATTTATTTATTTTTACAGCTTGATAAATAACGAGGCACCAGAGTTGATAGCTTGTAAAATAAAAAAATGTTCGCTAAAATATTCTAAATGAAATACTTTTTAGGGTTGATAGTTTTTTTATAATTACCATTGATAAATAACGAGCACCGGGTTGATAACTTGTAAACTAAAAAGAGTCGTCAAAATATTCGAAATGAAGTTAGATTTTTAGGGTTGGTAGTTATTATATTTACTGTTCATAAATAACCGGACATCGGGTTGATAGCTTCTTAACTAAAAAATATTCGCTAAAATGTTTAAAATAAATTAACTTTTGGTTGATAATTTTATACATTTACCGTTGATCACTCAAGTACGGAGGGGTTGATTATTCAAAACAGAGAGGCTTGATAACTTTTAGCCCGAAAAAAAGTTTCTCAAAATATATCAACATGGGTGCTAGTTTTGAAGATCTCGTCGAGACGAATTTATTGGTGAAAGCGAATCTTAATTTGGAGTTGTCATTTGAAAGTTTAAACGTTTTGAATTTTCAAATTTGGAAAAGATTCCGCTGACATCAGCAGATTCGTCTTTTTGTGCATGCATGCAGAACTTTCACTCAATAACTTGCACCAGGTTGATAATTTTATACATTTACCGTTGATCACTCAAGTACGGAGGGGTTGATTATTCAAATAGAGAGGCTTGATAACTTTTAGCCCGAAAAAAAGTTTCTCGAAACATATTAACATGGGTGCTAGTTTTGAAGATCTCGTTGAGACGGATTTATTGGTGAAAGCGAATCTTAATTTGGAGTTGTTATTTGAAAGTTAAAACGTTTTGAATTTTCAAATTTGGAAAAGATTCCGCTGACATCAGCAGATTCGTCTTTTTGTGCATGCATGCAGAACTTTCACTCAATAACTTGCACCAAGTTGATAATTTTATACATTTACCGTTGATCACTCAAGTACGGAGGGGTTGATTATTCAAATAGAGAGGCTTGATAACTTTTAGCCAGAAAAAAAGTTTCTCGAAACATATTAACATGGGTGCTAGTTTTGAAGATCTCGTCGAGATGGATTTATTGGTGAAAGCGGATCTTAATTTGGAGTTGTCGTTTGAAAGTTAAAACGTTTTGAATTTTGAAATTTGGAAAAGATTCCGCTGACATCGCAGATTCGTCTATTTGTGCATGCATGCGTAACTTTCACTCAATACCCTGCACCAGGTTGATAATTTTATACATTTACCGTTGATCACTCAAGTACGGAGGGGTTGATTATTAAAATAGAGAGGCTTGATAACTTTTAGCCAGAAAAAAGTTTCTCGAAACATATTAACATGGGTGCTAGTTTTGAAGATCTCGTCGAGACGGATTTATTGGTGAAAGCGGATCTTAATTTGGAGTTGTCGTTTGAAAGTTAAAACATTTTGAATTTTGAAATTTGGAAAAGATTCTGCTGACATCAGCAGATTCGTCTATTAAAGCTTGCATGCAGAACTTTCCCTCAATATCCTGCACCAGGTTGATAATTTTATACATTTACCGTTGATCACTCAAGTACGGAGAGGTTGATTATTCGAATAGAGAGGCTTGATAACTTTTAGCCAGAAAAAAGTTTGTCGAAACATATTAAAATGGGTGCTAGTTTTGAAGATCTCGTCGAGAAGGATTTATTGGTGAAAGCGAATCTTAATTTGGGGTTGTCGTTTGAAAGATAAATCATTTTAAACAATGGTTTCTGCTACATATATTCGATGGGTGACCCTAAATTTGCATGCGGTGATTAGCCACGCTAATTAGGAATGCACGTGACGCGAGGAGAGAGAAGAAAAGGTGGTCCATCCCTGCATGCCTTCTACTTATTATCACTGCACTAATTAAGCTGTCGGAAACCGATCGCTCCATAAAAACCTGGCGGTCGTGCGCCAGCTAGGGCCGCCCCACCAGCAGGCAGCAGATCTATCATCGAACCAAACAAAGTTTAACAAGACTTTTTCTTAATCAATCAGATTCCTCGCAGTCAGATTAAGAATTATTGCTAGTAGGAGTACACTTGACTAGGGCGCTAGACTAGATTCTCCGTACTGCATTCAGACAAGTTCTTGCTGCTCTCCGCTTCATATTATATTAGCCACTACCTCTATGTTACTATCTTCATGCATCGTGGGTAACAACATATGTGTATGGTGTTATGCAAAGTCATACTAGTTCAGTCTAGTTCTAGGAAAAGTAACATGGGAAATGCACTTTGGCTCATAGGAGCATATGCTCCCATTATGTGAATCCACATTTCCCATGTGTCAAAAAATTCTAAACTAATTTTTTACATGTACATCTAAACATTTTATGTTGGTACACAAGTTTTCAAAAAAAACTAAAAACAATTGTGGCTCCTGTAAAAAAGACAAGTTTTGATGCTATAACACGACTACGTACAGGATATTTTTTTGTCTTTTTTGTACACGCCATATAAAATGTTGTTTTTCCACGAAAATTTGTGCACTAACATAGAATGTCACGATGTACACCAACAAATTTATATCAGAATTTTTTAACATTTTTAAAATTGTTTTTTAATTATTTTATATAATGAGAGCATTTGCTCCCATGAGCCAAATTGCCACCTCCAAGTAACATGCTTATGTTACTCATCTATGTTATTATCTTCATAGTGGGGAGTAAGACTAGTCATTGTGGGGTGTAACATATAGTAGTGTCATGCACATGACACTACTCTATGTTACTACCTTCATAATGCATACTCCCTCCGTCCCAGTTCGCAAGGCAAATTGCCAAAAAATATTTGTCCCAAAATCCCTCACCTCCTAGGCACATTTTGCATTTAATGTGGGAGTAAACCAATTCATTTTTGCATGCAAACACTCCTCTTTTCATCTCCCACCACGCACTAGTACTCCATGCATGTGAAACCACCGCGCACTAGTACTCCATTGTAATATCCCAAGATTTGGGGTTACAAAAATAGAGGAAACAGATGTGTGCATTGCATTCATGCATAGAAAATCTGGGGAATTTTCGCGCGTTTGTTTAAAACCTCCAAAGTGATCGAGGTTTCTCTTACATCGGTGGAATTGAGTTAGTCATCGATGTGAGTGCGACAAATTTCGACATGACCTTTGTGAATTCATGTGTTTTAGGAGAACAATTTGAATTCAAATTCAAATATGAAAGGTAGAAATTCAAATAAGAATTTGAATTGGAACTTTAAACCTAAACAAGTATATAAATATAATATGTAATAGTAAACACATTTGATAATTCCAAATGAATACATAATTCAAACTTTATTATAAATAACATTATTCAATAAATTACAAGTTATAAAAGAAATACAAAATTATAAAAGAATACAAGAAATTTCTAAACTAAATCTTCATATTCCAAATCTTCCCAATTTTCTTATCCTTTATCTGGAAAATAAACAATAAAGACAAGAAATGTTGTGTTAAGGTTAAAATGTCTGTCTCCGCATTTTGGGAGACATTTTAATATTGGAAACTAGCTATTAGGAATTAAGAACTTGTCTTAATACCCAAACGTGATTAGAGGGAGTAAATCTTAAATAGGCAACAAGAGACAATCCAAGAAGGCTGATCACTATTCCATCAGAGGCAACAACGAGGCATTTTCATTGACAATCACTAATCATTTCTCAAGCAACAAGGGACAAGCAGACAACAATTGATTGATTCCATTCAATTCTAGGCAACCATGCTATATTATCTTAAAATTCCCTCTAATCTAGCTAGAAACCATAAAGCTCACCATTTTATTTAATTGGATCATGTTTGACATGGAAGGGTCAAAATGATCCTAAGCACTTAATGCGAAGTCAATTGCTAATTAAGCAAAGTCTAATTAATACTTGAGCTATCAATATTTAAGCTCATCAATTGAATCCATTTAGTCACGGAGGACCAATAGGAGATATACACTTGGTTGTATCTCAAATAAAGTCCAACAAGGGATAAGTACAAGGTTGAGCCGTGCCTTGCAAATGAGGCAAACAAAGTCAAGTTTGCAACCTGCACATGGAGAGGGAGCAACCTACCTAGCAGCTCACACACACACATGCAATCTCTGTGTTGTCACAAGCACATGAATAGTTCGGCTGTATATAAACAGCCCAGCAGCTGTCCTACCAGCTCTTCTAGCACATCCAAACTTATCCCAACCGCACCACATCTTGAGCACACCAACAGAATCATCTGCAGCTCCTTCACAATATCTCCACTAACCAAACCAACCAAATCATATCAATAGTTCAGTTGATAGCAGTTAACCATTCATCAGCTAGATCATAAAGAAGCAGATCAGGAAGTAAAGAGGAGCAGGCATGCTACCAGAAGCAAATTATCACAGAAGCTAGAAGAACCAACCGGCTATCAAGCTATAGAGCAACAGGTAGAGACCAACCACTAGCTTCAATATATCACACAATATCTTTTCTTCCATAGACATTTTCGGGGAAATAGAACCATATACACAGTAAAATCATCTAGCTACCCTTCAACTAGGTTTTCACCTAGGAAGATAGAAAGATATATTCCTCTCAGATCTGCATAGTGGTGCTATGCTGAATTATCATAGAGGATAAAATAAGCAACATATATCTGTTCTTATTACAAATAGTGCCTCGGCCTTTGCATCACTGGCAAGGCTACAAGATCAAGCCAAATCTGTTCTTATCAGTTATAGCTATTTAAAAAGGAGAACATCATGATCCACCAATAAAATCCAACCATGCAAACATCATATCTAGTTGATAATCAACAACTAGATCACATTCAAGAACTCAGGAAAGGCATCAGTTTGTGCATTTCAACACAGCTATTGTCCAATATCATATATGCACATGCTTTAGTCATCACCACAAGCCGACAGTTAATAACCAACATACTACATGAATCTACTTAGGGTTCAGGAAATCATCCCAGGCCAACCAAGTAGTACCATAGTTGCAGCACAGTAATAAAGTATATATCTAAGCTCATAAGCAAGCCACCAAACAAAGCATCAATCTGCAAGCAAATATGGATGCATCTCACATTTCCAAATTTAGTAGTAAGATACATAGGGATATAGTTGAATTATTTCAGTTAACTGAACTGTCCAGGTTCAGTTTCGTCAAATATGGGGTGAGCAAATCATCCAAGTTGAGGTACCAAATTAAGCATATTACACATATCAGGTAGTTTAGTACTTGACTAGCTCAAGTCCAACAAGGCACAGTAATCACACACACTTATCAGAAAATGATCAATTGAATCCCAATATTTAACCCACTATAAACAGACATGTACCACCAGGAGCACAAGTATGATGCAATAGTCATTTTACAACCCCAACATTGTAACCAGGACATAGACAGGGAGGAGAGGAATTTAGCTCACAGTGGAATACATGGCATAGGCGAGCTATTCGACACCGAGGTTGCGCTTGCAGCGCCGTCCATCGATGTCGAGCACCACAGCTCACAGCAGCAGCTCCATCACGAGCAACAGCAGTATCGGCAATGGCAAAGGCCACAGGGCAGCGGACCGAGGCGCCAGGGTTGCGTCCGCGGCACCGTCCTGCTAGCGTCACGTAGAAAATGTGGAGGATGATGAGGAAGCCGAGCTCGTCGTCGAGAGGCAAAACCAGAGGGACAAATGCGGGAGCCGGTCAACCACCTAGCCACGGCTAGGGTTAGCCGAGGGCAGGGCCACGCGAGGGCGGCGCAGGGCGATGTTGAGGCAGAAGTTTTTGGAGGTGGAGTTCGTGGAGGCGTCACGCCGGGGTGAGGCGCCGCCGGAATCGGCCGGCGACGGCCGAATTGAGCCAACATCGAGCTAGGGTTCTCGATTTGGGGACGGACCAGATACGGCTCGAGAATCGAATCGAGCGGAGCCGAGAGGTAGGGAACGCCGAGGGGAGCCAGAAAACCATATCGCCGGCGCCGGAGTTGACCAAGAGCGGCCGGTGTAGTGGCAGAGACGGCGACTCAATCGGGGTCGTGGGCGAGTGATTGAGACCGAGATGATCAAAACGAGGAGGGGGAAGTTGTGGAGCACCTCGAGGCGAACAGAACCGC
This sequence comes from Lolium rigidum, assembly GCF_022539505.1. Taxonomy (NCBI): domain Eukaryota; kingdom Viridiplantae; phylum Streptophyta; class Magnoliopsida; order Poales; family Poaceae; genus Lolium; species Lolium rigidum. The sequence continues at coordinate 231,609,266 of NC_061508.1, read as the reverse complement.
GCCTTACCGGTGTCGGAGACGGCCGGGCGCGGCCGGGAGAAGGCGAGAGCACGGCGTCGCCATGGAGAGCTCGGACGTGTGCATCCCCGCGTGAGAGGGGAAAGAGAAAGACGTAAGGACTGGGCTTTCCTTGCGTGAGATTTCGCCTCGTACATGGTCGTCCTGGCGTGAGAGTTGGCCTGGTACATGTGCGTATACGAACATACTGTGTACGTACGTGTGTGCTAAGCCCAATCAATTTAACTAGTTTATTAGTGTGTACATTTGAGCTACTAAGCTAATTAGACCAGCCCAAAGAACTAATCTACTTAAGTACTTGTGTGTCTAGTTTATTTTCTAAAAATAAAAATAAAAATTATAAATCTTAATCAACTCTCAATTTGATGTTAAATATTTAAGAAATCAAATTAGCTTAATTAAAAGCATGAGGATTTCTAATGTAAATTTTAGTTACTATAAAATTCCTAAAATCAAGTAAAATAGCAACAAGCACCTAATAATCCAAACAACAATAATCTAACTTTTATCTTAGTTCTAAAAGATTATTTCCTCAATTATTTTAAACTCCTAAGAATAAGGAAAAATCATAAATAAGTATTGAGTCACATTAGGAGGTCATTTATATTCCTCGTTAGCCCTTATAGTTGTAATATCATTGTTAAATTGTATTTAAAAGTTGTTTCTTAAATCAAACCCTTATTCAACAAATTGTTCCTTCAAAATTAAATGAGATAGAATAAAACCCTAATTTCATCGTGAACGAAACCCTAATTCTATTTTTTTGGTGAAACCCTAATTTAGTAAAACCCTAGGAGCTTATGAATAGTAACAACATTATCTTAACAACTACCTATGGGTCTTTACCAAGTAAAATACATGCTCAAATTCAAACAAGAGTTATACATGTACCATGTACCATACATAGCCATACTTATAACCTATCGGTAGAGCTAAGTGATTGTCCTTGAGTGCATAAAATTACTTCTAAATCCTATCCCCAAGTCGTATGTCTTAACTAACAAATAAACTTTATCACACCATCCAATCACCTTGACTGTTGATGAATTACATATTATTAGCCATAAGATATCAAACTTAGCAGAGACTTGGTAGTAATATAGATTCATTATGTGTTGTGTCATCTATTACTCTTAGTTGGTCTTAACCATGTATTCCTCCAATAATAGAAATCTTTGCACCTAATGACTACCTAGGAATCAATAGAGAATTACAGAAAACCTAGGGTTACTAACTCTTAATTGAACCACATCTTATGCATTAAGAAATATGTTCTTAAAAAAATATTCTTTTGAAGTATATAACTAATAATCATTAACATGTCCTATAGTACTAAAACTAACAATTGTTCTTTACACGTTAAGAATATAACAACCACTATTCCTTATGTGCCAGCATTGTTATTCTTATGATCATTATGTATTAACCACTTGTATATGATACCAAGTTAACCAAAACACTAATAAGAACCTTGTTTGTGAATCACTCTAAAAGTGCAACACACCCTAAACCAATCATTACAACTCACTAATCCTAAATCATCGGGGTTAGGTCACACTTAGAGCGATTGCATCTCATACTATGCATTATTGCATCCTTGCCAATCTTTTAAACATCGTCCTTACCGGACGATGATGCTATTTCAGAATTTGGATTTATTGCGTATCGAAGGCCTTGCCTGCATAAACTTGCAGTCAAGAAAGGCAAGTTCATCGCTTGCTCATGTCATTTGAGTATTTTTACCAAATTACTTGCAAAGTACTATGTTTATCACTATTGCATAAAAAGGAAAACCACTATTTTCATAACTATGAATATGACTATGTGGTGGGAAATGGAACCATGCATTGTGTTGATATGGTGGAGGTTCCATTGCAAGGGTTTATATCCATCTAGGATTAAACAACAAATGTCGTCCAGTGATTCTTGTGCCGTAATACCCGTATTAATCATAAGATCTGGAGTGGGACGGAATAGTCAATTGTATTTCCACCTCTTGTACATCAACGGATGCTTTTTACCGTAGACACTTGTATTCCAAGGGGCAAGCGGTGGGCTGGGGAAGCCTTAAGTCCCCACGGTAGAGACCGTAGACACTTGTCGCCCGAGGAGCAAGCGGTGGGCTGGGGAAGCCTTAAGTCCCCACGGTTATTGCGGTCTATGATGGGTTGCATCTCCCGACGAAGGAGTTCATGGTAGAGACCTGAACTGTTGTCGTGGTCGGGGGCCGTCCTTAATTGGTATAAGAGCACCGGCGAGGACCCAGGGTCAGAGTTTGCAGCAAAGGGTGGGTGTGCGAGGTAGCGGAGGAATATGATTGGCTATGACCTTATACCGGGCCTCACACCAAAGGAAGTGTGGACGGGTCGCCCCCGGTTGGCACCAAGGTTAAGATCTCTTATGGGTAAAGCAACACACCTCTGCCGAGTGTAATGAATCATGACCTGTCACTCCCTGTTCCGGGATATGGAACTGCGAACGCTGCCGGAAAGGAGCTCCATGAAGTTCTAGTAAACCGGTGAAGGCTGACGGACATAGTTCTTCTGAATAAAAGCAACCTTTTGAAGAAATGATTATGAAAACCTGCATTGGTATTGGACTTTCTGGTCTAATGTTGTAGCTAGTGCATTAAACACCTCTTTCCTATAATGAACTTGTTGAGTACGCTCGTACTCATCCCACTCTTAAATCCCCTGCTTAGATATGGAGGCATCGAAGGAGGATCTACAGGCAACTCGAAAGCCGAGCAGTCACAACTACTTCAAGAGACAGGACCCTGTCAGAGGAGTCAGATACCACATCCAACAAGGAGAAAACCTAGTTTAGCCATAGAAGGGAACTAGCTCCCTAAACCTAGCTCCTACTTAGCTAGAATCTATTCATAGCCTCTATAGCTAGTTAAATACTCTACAAATAGAGTTCGTGATAAGACTAGACTACGAGTCGTTCTTCTGGAGTTTATTTGCAGTTTTACCTCATTGTAAAGTAGGAGGTTGTGATGATCTTATGTAACAGAGTCAATGTTGTAATTCTATAGACATGCCTTGGACCCACATATGTTTCTGTTGTACCACTCTGAGCGATATAATACTAGTGGAACAGTGTTTCATTGGTGTTATATCAGACTTGCATACTACACCATGCAGTGGTATGCTGGGTCACCACATCCATGCATGTGAAAGACAAAGTTTTTGCATGTTTTAACGTGCAAATTTAGAGCCAATGAGAATTCACCTTGGGCCAAGATATTTGAAAACTTTGCCTTGCGAACTGGGACGGAGGGAGTAGTAACTTAGATGTAGTATCATGTATGAGTGTATTAATTAGTTTGTAGACTCATTCAATCTTGAAAATTGTGATGTTAATGGTAACATAGCTAGTTACCACAACCATCTATTTCTTCATTTAATATGTCATCAATTTTCCTAGTTGGCAATGCATGTATCTCTATGTTAGAGCAACTCTAACAGAGCCCGTAAACGGGCCAAAACCGAAAAATAACCGCCGTTTTACGGGTTCGGGGCGAAAAACGGCGCCGATCAGTGACCGTAAAAGGGCCAAAACCGAAAAACTTTTTTCGGGCCGAGACCGAAAACTCAAAACGGCCTGTATTTGTAGGGGTCGATCGAGCGAACCGAACGCTCGATCCCTATCTAGGGCGCGCTGAAGTTTCAGCTGACGCAACCGCTCGCTCGCTCCTTCCCCCCACGCTCCCCGCGCCGCCACCACACTCCGCCGCTGCCGCCCCGCCCATTTGGCCCGAGCCCCGCAACACGGAGGTAGCGCCGGTCGCCCCGCACCCCATCCGCTGTTCCTCGCCCAACTTCGGCTGCCGCCCCCACCGCCGCCGCCGCCGCTCCGTCGGAATCGAGGATGAGCTCGGGCGACGATTTCGATCTGTCGGATTCGTCGAGCTCCGACCATTCCGACCTCGACGAGCTGCTCCAGGATGACGACTTGGAGGCCACCATGCTCCTCCTCGCCGTCAAGGACCTGGAGGACCGCGCGAAGCTGCTGAATTGGAGGCGCGGCTCCGTGTTCGGCCGGAACCACATCCAGCGGAATCGCCTCCTCGGCCACGAGCAGCTGATGGAGGACTACTTCGCCGAGGTACCTACCTATCCTTCCCATCTGTTCCGTAGGAGGTATCGCATGCGGCGTAGCTTGTTCGTCCGAATCGTCAAAGACTGCGAATTGCATTCGAATTACTTCAAGCAACGTAGGAATGCCGCCGGGGTGATGGGTTTCAGCGCTTTCCAAAAGATCTCTGCTGGTATGGCATCCCTGCGGATTACACCGACGAGTATCTTCGAATTGGCGAAGATACTACCACGGAGTCAGTCCGCAGGTTTGCTCGCATGATTATCAAGTTGTACGGGCCTACGTATCTCCGAGCTCCCAACGAGGATGACACCAAACGGTTGATGGAGATAAATGAGAAAAGAGGTTGGCCTGGAATGCTTGGTAGTCTCGATTGTTGATAACCCACAAGTATAGGGGATCGCAGCAGTCTTCGCGGGTAGTAAAACCCAATTTATTGATTCGACACAAGGGGAGACAAAGAATACTTGAAAGCCTTAACAGCGGAGTTGTCAATTCAGCTGCACTGGAAACGAGACTTGCTCGCAAGAGTTTATCGAGTAGTAACGGTTTTATAGCGATAGCGATAGTGAAATAACAGCAGACAGAGTAACGGAGACAGCAGTAGTGATTATAGTAAACAGCAGGATTAAAATACGTAGGCACGGGGATGGATAACGGGCGTTGCATGGATGAGAGAAACTCATGTAACAATCAAGCGGGGCATTTGCGGATAATAATAAAACGAGTGTCCAAGTACAAAGCAATCAATAGGCATGTGTTCCAATTATAGTCGTACGTGCTCGCAATGAGAAACTTGCACAACATCTTTTGTCCTACCATCCGGTGGCAGCCGGGCCTCAAGGGAATCTACTGGATATTAAGGTACTCCTTTTAATAGAGTACCGGAGCAAAGCATTAACACTCCGTGAACACATGTGATCCTCACATCACTACCATCCCCTCCGGTTGTCCCGATTTCTGTCACTTCGGGCCATTGGTTCCGGACAGCGACATGTGTATACAACTTGCAGGTAAGACCATAAATAATGAATATCATGATGAAATAATAACATGTTCAGATCTGAGATCATGGCACTCGGGCCCTAGTGACAAGCATTAAGCATAACAAGTTGCAACAATATCATCAAAGTACCAATTATGGACACTAGGCACTATGCCCTAACAATCTTACACTATTACATGACCAATCTCATCCAATCCCTACCATCCCCTTCAGCCTACGGCGGGGAATTACTCACACATGGATGGGGGAAACATGGCTGGTCGATGGAGAGGCGTCGGTGGTGATGGTGGCGATGATCTCCTCCAATTCCCCGTCCGGCGGAGTGCCGGAACGGAGACTTCTAGCTCCCGAGACGGAGTTTCGCGATGTGGCGGCGTTCTGGAGGGTTTCTGGCGACTTTGACTTCTTCCCGTGCGTTTTTAGGTCGAAGGCAATAAGTAGTCCGAAGGAGGGCGTCGGGGGCTGACCGAGGGGGCCACACGCTAGGGCCGCGCGCCCCCCTCCTGGGCCGCGCCGCCCTAGGGTGTGGGGCCCTCGGGCCTCCACCTGACTTGCCCTTCGGCTCCGTGAGTCTTCTGAAAAAATAGGACCTTTCGTATAAATTCCGAGGATTTTCCCGAAAGTTGGATTTCTACACAAAAACGAGACACTGAACGGTTCTGCCGAAAACAGCGTTAGTCCGTGTTAGTTGCATCCAAAATACACAAATTAGAGGCAAAACAATAGCAAAAGTGTTCGGGAAAGTAGATACGTTTTGGACGTATCAACTCCCCCAAGCTTAGCTTATTGCTTGTCCTCAAGCAATTCGGTTAACAACCGAGCGATAAAAGAACTTTCACGAACACATTTGTTCATATGATGTAAATATTCTCATGCTATGGCTAACACTTAGGCAGTTCATAATAAGATACATGCAAATAAGATCATCTAATAGCTATATCAATCATGGAAAGGTACCAACAATTAATAATAAGCATCATGAATCATGTATATAAGCGAGGATTGCAATGTTCATAGAATGATATGATAAAGTGGTATCTCGCTTGCCCATATTTGATCGAGCAAAACATAAATGCTCGAGCACCTCTCGAAGTTCATAGAAAGACTAGAAATAGTGATTGTCAAAGATAAAAGCATCAAAGTTATACCACAATCAATCATATTTCGAGACAAGCATATTATACTAAGAATGACAGTTGTGCTCTCAAGAAAGTGCTCAAAGAAAGGATGGAGACTCAATGTAAAAGTAAAAGATTGACCCTTCGCAGAGGGAAGCAGGGATTAACATGCGCTAGAGCTTTTCATTTTTGAAACAGGAGTAAAATTGTTTTGAGAGGTGTTTGTTGTTGTCAACGAATGGTAATGGGTACACCAACTACCTCGCCAACCGGACTTTCAAGAGCGGCTCCCATGAAGGACGTTATCTCTACCAGCAAGGTAGATCATCCCTCTTCTCTTTTGTTTACACACGTATTTTAGTTTTATTATGGGTGACACTCCCCCCAACCTTTGCTTACACAAGCCATGGCTAACCGAATCCTCGGGTGCCTTCCACCAATCGCATACCATGGAGGAGTGTCTATTTGCAAAATTAAGTTGCTTACTGATGAATCAGAGCAAAACATGTGAAGAGAATTATTAGTGAAAGTTGATTAATTGGGGCTGGGAACCCCATTGCCGACTCTTTTTGCAAAATTATTGGATAAGCGGATGTGCCACTAGTCCATATGAAAGTCCGTCAAGAGTAAATGACAAGATTGAAAGATAAACACCACATACTTCCTCATGAGCTATGAAACATTAACACAAATTGAGAAGCATTTTGAAGGTTTAAAGGTAGCACATGAGAATTTACTTGGAATGGTTTGAAATGCCATGCATAGGTATTTATGGTGGACACTCGGAATAACTTGGTTTTCATGTGTTTGGAAGCACGAGCAGCGTTCCCGCTCAGTACAAGTGAAGGCTAGCAAAAGACTAGGGAGCGACAAATCAAGAGAGCAGTAACTGTCATAATCATGTTTGCGGCAAAATAAATTAACTGAGGCATAAAAGTGATACAAGAATTCTGAAGCAATGTAAATCATCGAGGATTAATTGACTTTTGTTCAGTCATATGCATGTGTGAGCATGTGCCAAGTTAATTCAAACGAATTATTCAGAGGAGGATACCACAATATCATACCTATCTATGAATAGAACAATGCAAGCAAACATCCATGACATGCTACTCATATTAATAAATTGGAGCTAAACATGAGAGATCATGAACTACTAGACTTTCTTAAATGACATATACCTCACATGGGCCAACTAAGCATGCTCACATGGATGAGTATATGTACAAAAATGAAAACAAATAGAGTTCATACCAGCCTCTCACCACAATCAGATCGTCGAATATCGTCATTATTGCCTTTTCACTTGTGTAGCTTGAATAATATGGAATGAAAACCACGCTCCAGCCACCGAAGACCATTGAACTCATAATGAACTTTACAAAACCAAAAAAGAACAGCAAATATTTTTTGCGTTTTCGAATTTGGAAACAAGAACAAAAGGAAACAAGCAAACAAAGCAAAATCTTTTTAGATTTTCTTATAGCAAACCAACGATAGCAAATAAAGCAAAATAAAAGCAAGAAACCAAAGTAAACAAATGGTGAAGAGAAACAACAGAAATATTTTTGGTCTTTTTGTGTTTTAGGAAAGAAACAAAGCAAGAACAAGAAAATGAAAACTAAAAGAAACACAAAAAAGCAAGATGGCAGAAATCTGCCAAAACTTGACAATGAGTACGATGAATCGATTTTTAAGAAATTCTTACGCTGCTCAGCTCGAAAAGTGTTCAACTAATGAAAGTTAGATAATAACCTGGGGAACATGCACAAAAATTGGCTTCGTAAAATAACGTTCTGGCTATTTTTGGGATTTTTTTGGTAACAGTCCAGAATCTGTTTTCAATCAGCACTTCCCCAAATATCATCTTCCTCTCATTAGAAAACCACTCAAAGAAACTAAACAAGTATATACAAGTATCCAGCAACCATAATATGCAAAGAATGAGTGATGCCGGTATACCTCCCCCCAAGCTTAGGCTTTTGACTCTTCTTGATCACATTATATCACCCTTCTCTCTTGACCCTTGAAAACTTCTGCCACACCAAACTTCTCATAAACTTCATTAGAGGGGTTAGTACTCAAAAACTTTAATCCACTTTAGTCCTGTAGTGACACATTGCAAGAACTCAATAAAACATTAGCTACAGCTCTCCACGTCTAGAAAGCCTCACTTAAAGTCCACAAGAGACAATGCAAAAAACAGAGACAGAATCTGTCAAAACAGAACGGCCAAGTAAAGACGAATTTTTAAGAGGTACTTCCGTTGCTCAAATCGGAAAACTCAAAACTAATGAAAGTTGCGTACATATCTGAGGATCACTCACGTAAATTGGCAGATTTTTCTGAGTTACCTACAGAGAACCCTACCCAAATTCGTGACAGCAAGAAATATGTTTCTGTGCAGAAATCCAAATCTAGCATCAACCTTCTATTAGAGACTTTACTTGGCATAATAATGCAATAAAGTAAAGATACAAATGTATTGTTACAGTAAGTAAAACAAGTGGAGGAAGAAAGGGATGTTGTTTAGTTCCTCTATGCATATAAAATGAATTTGTTAACAAGGTTGATCAAGTCTTGCCACCAAATAAATTTTACATAGCATATGAAGAAATAAACCTCAAATCAATCATGTTACCTTGAATTGTATTGATATGGATCCAATCATAAGATTTTGATATCCTTCTTTAGGCTCATATATAGGACAATCGATAGTTCCAACTTTGATAGTTCTCACATTAGAAATAGTATTAACTCCACATACTTTATCAATCCTCTTGGGGAAATAGACGGTGTGCTCCCTATCATCAACATTGAAAGTAACCTTCCCTTTATTGCAATCAATAACAGCCCCTGCGGTGTTAAGAAAAGGTCTCCCAAGAATAATAGACATATTATCATCTTCGAGCATTTCCAACACAACAAAATCAGCTTAATATCAAGCAGTTATTAGTAACTTGAACAGGAACATCCTCACATATACCAACAGGAATAGCAGTAGATTTATCAGCCATTTGCAAAGATATATCAGTAGGTATCAACTTATCTAAGTAAAGTCTCTTATAAAGAGAAAAAGGCATAACACTAACACCGGCTCCCAAGTCACATAGAGCAGTTTTAACATAATTATTCTTAATAGAACAAGGAATAGTAGGTATACCTGGGTCGCCCAACTTCTTTGGAACTTTGCCATTGAAAGAGTAATTAGAAAGCATAGTGGAAATTTCCTCATTGGGGATTTTCCTTTTGTTAGTAACAATATCTTTCATATACTTTGAATAAGGAGGCAATTTAATAGCATCAGTCAAAGGGATTTGCAAGAATAAAGGTTTCATCCAATCACAAAATTTATTATAGTGTTCTTCTTCCTTTGATTTTAGTTTCTTAGCAGGAAAAGGCATTTACTTTTGCACCCAAGGTTCCCTTTCATTACCATGTTTCTTAGCAATAAAATCTTCTTTAGTATACTTTTTATTTTTATCTTGCTTTTCAGTGTTCATCTTCAACTTCTTCTTTATCGTAAACATCATTCTTATCATTACCATTATTATTATCATGTTCATTACCACTTTCAGTTTCAGCATCGAAAATAGAAATACTATTAGGATCATTAACAGGTTCAGAGGATTCTACAACATTTTTATGTTTCTTCTTCTTTTTCTTAGAAGGAGCACTAGGTCCAATGCGTTGAGAATCTTGTTCAATTCTTTTGGGATGCCCTTCAGGATATAGAGGATCCTGGGTAGAGACACCACCTCTAGTTGTTACTTCATAAGCATGTTTCTCTTTGGAATTATTTTTCAATAAGTCATTTTGCACTTTAGTGAGTTGATCAATTTGAGTTTGAACCATTTGAAAATGTTTAACAAGCATCTTAACATCATTGGAGGTTCTCTCCACAATATCATGCAAATCGCTAATAGCTTGAGAATTTTCCATTAGATGATTCTCTACTCTCATATTAAAATTTTCTTGCTTAACAATATAATTATCAAACTCATCTAAGCATTGCGCGAGAGGTTTTGAATACGGAATATCTTCCCTAGTAAAGCGCCGAAGGGAGTTTACCTCAATCATGGATGAAGGGGGAATTATCTTACATATATCTTCTATGGGAGGTAGATTCTTCACATCTTCGTATTTAATACCTTTCTCCTTGAGAGACTTCTTGGCTTCCCTCATATCTTCATCATTCAATTTAATTAAACCCCTCTTCTTCAATATTGGCATTGGAATTGGTTCGAGCGTAGTCCAATCATCATGATTCCGGCCTATTTTAGCCAATAATTCTTCAGCTTCGTCCGGAGTTCTTTTCCTGAAAACACAACCGATGACCCACAAGTATAGGGGATCGCAACAGTCTTCGAGGGAAGTAAAACCCAAATTTATTGATTCGACACAAGGGGAGGTAAAGAATACTTATAAGCCTTAACAACCGAGTTGTCAATTCAGCTGCACCTGGAAAAGCACTAGCAACAGGGGTGATGTGAAAGTAGCAGTGATATGAGAGCAATAGTAACGAGTAACACAGCAGCAGTAATAGTAATATGAGAGCAATGGCACCAGAAGATAGTTGATACTACTTCCAATGACATGTAGAACGAGTATATGATGATGAAAGATGGACCGGGGTTCCCAGCTATCTACACTAGTGGCAACTCTCCAATAACAAGTGTTGGGTGAACAAATTACAGTCGGGCAATTGATAGGATTGAAATAGCATTAAGACAGAATATCAAGATCATTAATCATGTAGGCATGTTTTCCAATTATAGTCGTACGTGCTCGCAATGAGAAACTTGCACAACATCTTTTGTCCTACCAGCCGGTGGCAGCCGGGCCTCAAGGGAAACTACTGGATATTAAGGTACTCCTTTTAATAGAGCACCGGAGCAAAGCATTAACACTTGGTGAAAACATGTGATCCTCACATCACCGCCATCCCCTCCGGTTGTCCCGATTTCTGTCACTTCGGGGCCTTTGGTTCCGGACAGTGACATGTGCATACAACTTGTAGATACAATCTAAGCAATAAGTATAAAGCTCAAATCTAAGATCATGCCACTCGGGCCCTAGTGACAAGCATTAAGCATAACAAGATTGCAGCAACAATAACTTCACAAACTTTATAGATAGACAATCATAACGTAACAATCCATCGGATCCCGACAAACACAACACCGATTACATCGGATGAATCTCAATCATGTAAGGCAGCTCATGAGATCATTGTATTGAAGTACATGGGGGAGAGAATACCAACTAGCTACAGCTAGAACCCGTAGTCCATGGGGGAACTACTCACGGAGCATGATGGAGGCGATGGCGTTGATGGAGATGGCTTCCGGGGCACTTCCCCGTCCCGACGAGGTGCCGGGACGGAGACTTCGTCCCCCGAATTGGAGTTTCGCGATGGTGGCGGCGCCCCGGAGTCTTTCCGGAGTTTCGTCAAGTGGTACGGTGTTTTTAGGTCGAAAGGGATTTTATAGGCGAAGAGGCGGCGCGAGGGGGCACTCGGGGGCGCCACACCACGGGCCGGCGCGGGCCCGAGCCAGGCCGCGCCGCCTTATGGTGTGGTGGCCCTCCGGCCCCTCTCCGACTCTTCTTCGGTGTTCGGAGCCTCCCGGAAAAATAGGATGTTTGGTCTTCGTTTCGTCGAATTCCGAGAATATTGCCCGAACAGCCTTTCTGGAACCAAAAACAGCAGAAAACAGGAACTGGCACTGTGGCATCTTGTTAATAGGTTAGTTCCGGAAAATGCATGAAATCATCATAAAGTGCAAGCAAAACATGGAAGTATTGTCATAAAACAAGCATGGAACGACAGAAATTATGGATACGTCGGGGACGTATCGGCATCCCCAAGCTTAGTTCTCGCTCGTCCCGAGCAGGTAAACGATAAAAATAATAATTTCTGTAGTGACATGCTACTTACATAACCTTGATCATACTATTACAAAGCATATGAAATGAATGAAGTGACTCAAGGCAATGATCTATAGTTGCTAACAAGTAGATAACATATAGCAAAAACTTTTCATGAATAATACTTTCAAGACAAGCATCAAAAGTCTTGCGCAAGAGTTAACTCATAAAGCAATAAGTTCAAAGTAAAGGCATCGAAGCAACACAAAGGAAGATATAAGTTTTAGCGGTTGCTTTCAACTTGTAACATGCATATCTCATGGATAATTGTCAACACAAAGTAATATAATGAATGCAAATATGCAAGTATGTAAGAATCAATGCACAGTTGACACAAGTGTTTGCTTCTAAGGTGGAAGGAAGTAGGTAAACTGACTCAACATAAAAGTAGAAGAATGGCCCTTCAAAGAGGAAAGCATCGATTGCTATATTTGTGCTAGAGCTTTGGTTTTGAAAACATAAAGAGAGCATAAAAGTAAATTTTTGAGAGGTGTTTGTTGTTGTCAACGAATGGTAGTGGGCACTCTAACCCCCTTGCCAGACAAACCTTCAAAGAGCGGCTCCCATGAATTATTTTTATTTTTGGGTAGCACTCCTTCCAACCTTTCTTTCACAAACCATGGCTAACCGAATCCTCGGGTGCCTGCCAACAATCTCATACCATGAAGGAGTGCCCTTTTATTTTAGTTTTATTATGATTACACTCCTCCCCACCTTTGCTTACACAAGCCATGGCTAACCGAATCCTTTGGTGCCGTCCAACAATCACATACCATGGAGGAGTGTCTATTTTTGTTACTTAATTTGGGACTGGGAATCCCATTGCCAGCTCTTTTTGCAAAATTATTGGATAAGCGGATGAAGCCACTAGTCCATTGGTGAAAGTTGCCCAACAAGATTGAAAGATAAACACCACATACTTCCTCATGAGCTATAAAACATTGACACAAATCAGAGGTAATAAATTTTGAATTGTTTAAAGGTAGCACTCAAGCAATTTACTTTGGAATGGCGGGAAATACCACATAGTAGGTAGGTATGGTGGACACAAATGGCATAGTGGTTGGCTCAAGTATTTTGGATGCATGAGAAGTAATCCCTCTCAAGAACACAAGTATGAACCGGTACAGCAAAACTTACATAAGAACATATTGCAAGCATTATAATACTCTACACTGTCTTCCTTGTTGCTCAAATACTTTTACCAGAAAATATCTAGACCTTAAGAGAGATCAATTATGCAAACCAATTTTAACAAGCTCTTCAGTAGTTCTCCACTAATAGGTTTAAACTACCTGAAAAAAAACTTAATCATGATCTACTTGAGAGCTCAAAACAATTGCCAAGTGTCAAATTATCCAAGACATATGAGGCATTTTCTTTTCCCAACCAAATAAAGATAAATATTGCAGCTTCCAACTTTTATTCATTGAACATTAAAAGTAAAAAACGAAGAACAAGTGTTCATATGAAAAAGCGGAGCGTGTCTCTCTCCCACACAAGGATTGCTAGGATCCGAATTTATTCAAACATAAACAAAACAAAAAATAAACACACCGACGCTCCAAGTAAAGCACATATGATGTGACCGAATAAAAATATAGTTTCAGGGGAGGAAACCTGATAAGTTGATGAAGAAGGGGATGCCTTGGGCATCCCCAAGCTTAGACGCTTGAGTCTTCTTGAAATATGCAGGGATGAACCACGGGGGCATCCCCAAGCTTAGACTTTTCACTCTTCTTGATCATATATCATCCTCCTCTCTTGACCCTTGAAAACTTCCTTCACACCAAACTTCTCATAAACTTCATTAGAGGGGTTAGTACTCAAAAAAAAATTTGAATCCACATTGGTCCTGTAGTGGCACATTGCAAGAACTCAATAAAACATTAGCTACAGCCCTCTACGTCTAGAAAACCTTGCTTAAAGTCCACAAGAGACAATGCAAAAAACAGAGACAGAATCCGCCAAAACAGAACAGCCAGTAAAGACGAATTTTAATAAAATACTTCCGTTGCTCAAATCAGAAAACTCAAAACTAATGAAAGTTGCGTACATATCTGAGGAACACGCACGTAAATTGGCATAATTTTCTGAGTTACCTACAGAGAATTAGGCCCAGATTCGTGACAGATAGAAACCTGTTTCTGCGCAGAAATCCAAATCTAGTATCAACCTTCGATTAGAGGCTTCACTTGGCACAACAAAACACAAAACTAAGATAAGGAGAGGTTGCTACAGTAGTAAACAACTTCCAAGACACAAATATAAAACAAAGTACTGTAGCAAAATAACACATGGGTTATCTCCCAAGAAGTTCTTTCTTTATAGCCATTAAGATGGGCTCAGCAGTTTTAATGATGCACTCGCAAGAAATAGTATTTGAAGCAAAAGAGAGCATCAAGAGGCAAATTCAAAACACAACTTGTAGATACAATCTAAGCAATAAGTATAAAGCTCAAATCTAAGATCATGCCACTCGGGCCCTAGTGACAAGCATTAAGCATAACAAGATTGCAGCAACAATAACTTCACAAACTTTATAGATAGACAATCATAACGTAACAATCCATCGGATCCCGACAAACACAACACCGATTACATCGGATGAATCTCAATCATGTAAGGCAGCTCATGAGATCATTGTATTGAAGTACATGGGGGAGAGAATACCAACTAGCTACAGCCTAGAACCCGTAGTCCATGGGGGAACTACTCACGGAGCATGATGGAGGCGATGGCGTTGATGGAGATGGCTTCCGGGGCACTTCCCCGTCCCGGCAGGGTGCCGGGACGGAGACTTCGTCCCCCGAATTGGAGTTTCGCGATGGTGGCGGCGCCCCGGAGTCTTTCCGGAGTTTCGTCAAGTGGTACGGTGTTTTTAGGTCGAAAGGGATTTTATAGGCGAAGAGGCGGCGCAGGGGGGCACCTGGGGGCGCCACACCACAGGCCGGCGCGGGCCCAGGCCAGGCCGCGCCGCCTTATGGTGTGGTGGCCCTCTGGCCCCTCTCCGACTCTTCTTCGGTGTTCTGGAGCCTCCCGGGAAAAATAGGATGTTTGGTCTTCGTTTCGTCGAATTCCGAGAATATTGCCCGAACAGGCTTTCTGGAACCAAAAACAGCAGAAAACAGGAACTGACACTGTGGCATCTTGTTAATAGGTTAGTTCCGGAAAATTCATGAAATCATCATAAAGTGCAAGCAAAACATGGAAGTATTGTCATAAAACAAGCATGGAACGATAGAAATTATGGATACGTCGGGGACGTATCAACAACCAGCACAACTATCCAAATATGCCCTAGACTCAATGGTTAGTCCACTATAAAATATATCAAGTAGATCATTCTTTTCTAAATCATGTCCAGGTCGAGCTCTGATAAGAGAACAAAATTTTTCCCAAGCCTCGTGCAATTTCTCTTCATCTCCCCGGTCAAATCTATAAATTTTCTGTAAAGCAACATGTTGAGCACTAGCAGGAAAGTATTTTCGAAAGAAAACTTCACGCAAATCAGTTGGACTTTTAATAGAACCAGGAGGCAAATTATTATACCAAGCTTTAGCATCATCCTTTAATGAGAAAGGAAAAAATTTAGCGACAAAATAAGTACGCATCTTGATATCATCAGAAAACAAGCTACTCATAGAAGAAAGTTCAATCATGTGTTCTACAGGCACTTTCTTTTTCGAGTACCACAAAAGGGTGCTTTCTCTACAATAGCTATATGAGATAGATCAAGAGAAAAATCATAATCTTTATCCTTAATGCATATAGGAGATGTGGCAAATTTAGGATCAGGAGATAACTTATGTCTAACGAAGATATTGTGTGAGAAACTTTTTAATTTTACTTGCATCAGCAGTAGCATTGCATCTATTAATAAAATCATCATTAAGCTCCACATAATCTTCATCAGGATCATCACTAGAATAATCAAGTTCAGGTGAATTAGCAGGTGTAGTAGCATTAGGAGTTTCAGTATTTTCAATTTGTCTAGACCTAGCAATTGTAGCATCTAGAAAGGATCCCAATGAGCCACTATCATCAAGCACAGCAGAAACATTATCAATATTATGAGAATTTTCAGATTCAGCAGAAGTACCAGCAAGTGAAGCTTGTGGTGGTGAAACAAGTTTATCAATCACAGATGGTGAATCAAGAGCAGCAGAGGTACTCAGAGTTGTACCTTTTCTTGTAGTGGATGGTAATATGGCGACTTTAGGATTGCGAGTTTTACCCATGATGGAGAATTTGCAGCGAACAATATCAATCCAAGTGAACTTCCAAATAAAGCTATGCTCCCCGGCAACGGCGCCGTAAAACAGATCTTGATAACCCACAAGTATAGGGGATCGCAGCGAGTCTTCGCGGGTAGTAAAACCCAATTTATTGATTCGACACAAGGGGAGACAAAGAATACTTGAAAGCCTTAACAGACGGAGTTGTCAATTCAGCTGCACTGGAAACGGACTTGCTCGCAAGAGTTTATCGATAGTACAGCTTTTATAGCGATAGCGGTAGTGAAATAACAGCAGCAGAGTAACAGAGACAGCAGTAGTGATTATAGTAAACAGCGAGGATTAAAATATCGTAGGCACGGGGACGGATAACGAGCGTTGCATGGATGAGAGAAACTCATGTAACAATCAAGCGGGGCATTTGCGAGATAATAATAAAACGGTGTCCAAGTACAAAGCAATCAATAGGCATGTGTTCCAATTATAGTCGTACGTGCTCGCAATGAGAAACTTGCACAACATCTTTTGTCCTACCAGCCGGTGGCAGCCGGGCCTCAAGGGAATCTATCGGATATTAAGGTACTCCTTTTAATAGAGTACCGGAGCAAAGCATTAACACTCCGTGAACACATGTGATCCTCACATCACTACCATCCCTCCGGTTGTCCCGATTTACGTCACTTCGGGGCCATTGGTTCCGGACGACGACATGTGTATACAACTTGCAGGTAAGACCATAAACAATGAATATCATGATGAAATAATAACATGTTCAGATCTAAGATCATGGCACTCGGGCCCTAGTGACAAGCATTAAGCATAACAAGTTGCAACAATATCATCAAAGTACCAATTATGGACACTAGGCACTATGCCCTAACAATCTTACACTATTACATGACCAATCTCATCCAATCCTGATGTCTACGTTCCCCCTCCTTTCCTGTAGACAGTGTTGGGCCTCCAAGAGCAGAGGTTTGTAGAACAGCAGCAAGTTTTCCCTTAAGTGGATCACCCAAGGTTTATCGAACTCAGGGAGGAAGAGGTCAAAGATATCCCTCTCATGCAACCCTGCAACCACAAAGCAAGAAGTCTCTTGTGTCCCCAACACACCTAATAGGTGTACTAGTTCGGCGAAGAGATAGTAAAATACAGGTGGTATGAATAAGTATGAGCAGTAGCAACGGTGCCAGAAAATAGCTTGCTGGCGTGTAGTTGATGGTGGTAGTATTGCAGCAGTAGTAACACGATAAAACGAGAAACAAGCAGCGATAGCAGATATTTAGGAACAAGGCCTAGGGATTACACTTTCACTAGTGGACACTCTCAACATTGATCACATAACGGAATAGATAAATGCATACTCTACACTTTTGTTGGATGATGAACACATTGCGTAGGATTACACGAACCCTCAATGCCGGAGTTAACAAGCTCCACAATAATGCTCATATTTTAGTAACCTTTAGTGTAAGATAGATCAAAAGACTAAACCAAGTACTAGCATAGCATGCACACTCGTCACCTTCATGCATATGTAGGAGGAATAGATCACATCAATACTATCATAGCAATAGTTAACTTCATAATCTACAAGAGATCATAATCATAGCATAAACCAAGTACTAACACGGATGCACACACCTGTCACCATTACATCGTGCGTAAGGAATAGAACTACTTTAATAACATCACTAGAGTAGCACATAGATGAATTGTGATACAAAACTCATATGAATCTCAATCATGTAAAGCATCTCATGAGATTATTGTATTGAGGTACATGGGAGAGAGATGAACCACATAGCTACAGCGAAGCCCTCAGCCTCGGGGATGGATTACTCCCTCCTCATCATGGAGGCAGCGATGGCGGTGAAGATGACGGTGGAGATGGCTCCGGGGGCAATTCCCCGTCCCGGCAGGGTGCCAAAACAGAGTTCTGTCCCCCGAATTGGAGTTTCGCGATGGCGGCGGCGCCCCTGGAGTCTTTCTGGAGTTTCGTCAATTGGTACTCGTGTTTTTAGGTCGAAAGGGGTTTTATAGGCGAAGAGGCGGCGCAGGGGGCACTCGGGGGCGCCACACCATAGGCCGGCGCGGCCGGGGTCCGGCCCGCGCCGCCATGTGGTGTGGTGGCCCCTCGGCCCCTCTCCGACTCTTCTTTGGTGTTCCGGAGCCTTCCGGGAAAAATAGGAGGTTTGGCGTTGATTTCGTCCAATTCCGAGAATATTGCCCGAACAGCCTTTCCGGAACCAAAAACAGCGAGAAAACAACAACCGGCCTTTCGGCATCTTGTTAATAGGTTAGTTCCACAAAATGCACGAATATGACATAAAGTGTGCATAAAACATGTAGATAACATCAATAATGTGGCATGGAACATAAGAAATTATCGATACGTTGGAGACGTATCGGCATCCCCAAGCTTAGTTCCGCTCGTCCCGAGCAGGTAAAACGATAACAAAGATAATTTCGAAGTGACATGCCATCATAATCTTGATCATACTATTTGTAAGCATATGTAATGAATGCAGCGATCAAAACAATGGTAATGACATGAGTAAACAGGTGAATCATAAAGCAAAGACTTTTCATGAATAGTACTTCAAGACAAGCATCAATAAGTCTTGCATAAGAGTTAACTCATAAAGCAATAAATCAAAGTAAAGGTATTGAAGCAACAAAAAGGAAGATTAAGTTTCAGCGGTTGCTTTCAACTTGTAACATGTATATCTCATGGATAATTGTCAATATAGAGTAATATAACAAGTACAATATGCAAGTATGTAGGAATCAATACACAGTTCACACAAGTGTTTGCTTCTTGAGGTGGAGAGAGATAGGTGAACTGACTCAACATAAAAGTAAAGAGAATGGTCCTTCAAAGAGGAAAGCATCGATTGCTATATTTGTGCTAGAGCTTTTATTTTGAAAACATGAAACAATTTTGTCAACGGTAGTAATAAAGCATATGAGTTATGTACATTATATCTTACAAGTTGCAAGTCTCATGCATAGTATACTAATAGTGCCCGCACCTTGTCCTAATTAGCTTGGACTACCGGATCATCACAATGCACATGTTTTAACCAAGTGTCACAATGGGGTACCTCCATGCCGCCTGTACAAAGGTCTAAGGAGAAAGCTCGCATTTTGGATTTCTCGCTTTTGATTATTCTCAACTTAGACATCCATACCGGGACAACATGGACAACGAGATAATGGACTCCTCTTTAATGCATAAGCATGTGGCAACAATTATTATTCTCATATGAGATTGAGGATATATGTCCAAGACTGAAACTTCCACCATGAATCATGGCTTTAGTTAGCGGCCCAAAGTTCTTCTCTAACAATATGCATGCTTAACCATAAGGTGGTAGATCTCTCTTACTTCAGACAAGACGGACATGCATAGCAACTCACATGATATTCAACAAAGAATAGTTGATGGCGTCCCCAGAAGCATGGTTATCGCACAACAAGCAACTTAATAAGAGATAAAGTGCATAAGTACATATTCAATACCACAATAGTTTTTAAGGCTATTTTGTCCCATGAGCTATATATTGCAAAGGTGAATGATGGAATTTTAAAGGTAGCACTCAAGCAATTTACTTTGGAATGGCGGAAAAATACCATGTAGTAGGTAGGTATGGTGGACACAAATGGCATAGTGGTTGGCTCAAGTATTTTGGATGCATGAGAAGTATTCCCTCTCGATACAAGGTTTAGGCTAGCAAGGTTATTTGAAACAAACACAAGGATGAACGGTACAGCAAAACTCACATAAAAGACATATGGTAAACATTATAAGACTCCATACCGTCTTCCTTGTTGTTCAAAACTCAATACTAGATGTTATCTAGACTCTAGAGAAACCAAATATGCAAACCAAATTAGCAAGCTCTAAGTGTTTCTTCATTAATGGGTGCAAGGTATATGATGCAAGAGCTTAAACATGAGCACAACAATTGCCAAGTACCACATTATCCAAGACATTATAGCAATTTACTACATGTATCATTTTCCAATTCCAACCATATAACAATTTAACGAAGAAGAAACTTCGCCATGAATACTATGAGTAGAGCCTAAGGACATATTTGTCCATATGCTACAGCGGAGCGTGTCTCTCTCCCATAAAGTGAATGCTAGGATCCATTTTATTCAAACAAAACAAAAAACAAAAACAAACCGACGCTCCAAGCAAAGTGCATAAGATGTGACGGAATAAAAATATAGTTTCAAGGGGAGGAACCCGATAATGTTGTCGATGAAGAAGGGGATGCCTTGGGCATCCCCAAGCTTAGACGCTTGAGTCTTCTTATAATATGCAGGGGTGAACCACCGGGGCATCCCCAAGCTTAGAGCTTTCACTCTCCTTGATCATATTGCATCATTCTCCTCTCTTGACCCTTGAAAACTTCCTCCACACCAAACTTAAAGCAAACTCATTAGAGGGTTAGTGCATAATCAAAAATTCACATGTTCAGAGGTGGCACAATCATTCTTAACACTTCTGGACATTGCCCAAAGCTACTGTAAGGTAATGGAACAAAGAAATCCACCCAACACAGCGAAAGAAGCAATGCGAAATAAAAGGCAGAATCTGTCAAAACAGAACAGTCCGTAAAGACGAATTTTAAAATGGCACCAGACTTGCTCAGATGAAAATGCCCAAATTGAATGAAAGTTGCGTACATATCTGAGGATCACTCACGTAAATTGGCATAATTTTCTGAGTTACCTACAGAGAATTTTGCCCAGATTCGTGACAGCAAAGAAATCTGTTTCTGCGCAGTAATCCAAATCTAGTATGAACTTTTCTATCAACGACTTTACTTGGCACAACAAAACACAAAACTAAGATAAGGAGAGGTTGCTACAGTAGTAAACAACTTCCAAGACACAAATATAAAACAAAGTACTGTAGAAAAATAGCACATGGGTTATCTCCCAAGAAGTTCTTTCTTTATAGCCATTAAGATGGGCTCAGCAGTTTTAATAATCCATTCGCGGGAATAGTATTTGAAGCAAAAGAGAGCTTCAAGAGGCAAGTTCAAAACAAATTTAAGTCTAACATGCTTCCTATGAAAAGGAATCTTGTACACAAATGAATTCATGAAGAACAAAGTGACAAGCATAAGAGGATAAAACACGAGTAACTTCCAGATTCTCAACATAAAGAGGGGAAACTTAATATTATTAAGATGCATATAACCATATTTCCCTCTCTCATAATAACTTTCAGTAGCATCATTGATGAAATCCACAATATACCCATCACTTAAAACATTCTTATCATGGTTCATATGCATAGAAGTATCATTAATTTTGGCATAAGGAGAGTTCTTTTCATTAATAGTAATTGGAGCAGGATTATTATCAAGAATTTGAACATGGTAAACAAGTTGCATATTAAGGGAATTGTTTTTGGTAACCCAATCATGACTATGACAAGTTTCATAAGGATAGTTAGAACCTATATCATAGCATTCTTTGTAATGAACATCAGAGATCGGAGGCACAGTGTCATCATAAGAAATAGAATAGTTATCTTTCACAATCGGTTTATCCGTGTCCACACCATTATTGTTATTAGAAGGAGATGTATCAAGAACATAATGACCAGTAGCTAAAGGATTTGCAAACACCTCTTCCCCAAGCTTAGAGCTTTCTATATCATTATGGGAGGAAGCATGGATAACACTGACACTATGGCAATCATTATCATCATCATTTTCGAATTAATTTCCCGGAGATTTGCAATATCAAAAGTAGTGTGCTCATTCAACTCATGATTGCTAATGTATGTAAAGGGCATAGGAAGATCATCGTATTTAGATTCATTATCACAATAATCATCGGGAGCAACATACTTACGGTTACCTATCGTTATCTCATATACGCGGGGATATCTTTGTTACCTCTTTCTTTTTATTCCCCTTATTCTTCTTCTTCTTCTTCGTTCCCTTCTTCTTCTTCTCCTTCTCCTTTTCCTCGTTCCCTTCTTCAGGAGGGAGAGGCTTGAAGGGTGGCTTGTCCGCATAACCTGATTTACTTTCAGAAACAATAGAAGAAACTTGGGAGGATCCCTCCTTTTCATTAATTAGTTGAAAACACACAGCGGTCCTATCATATTTTGGCAAGGTGTCATCTTCTAAAATATTTTGTATGTAAGTATTTGTATGGCTATTATCAATGCAATAAGAAAAACACCCATGCAGGACATCATCAATATCAAGATCACTCATATGTAACAAAGAGAGTTTTCTCGACAGTTCTTCACACCCCAAAAATAAAGTAAGTTCATCATGCTGATTAGGAGTAATTTCATCATCACAATACAAATTTGCAGCACTCATTGGGTTCAAATTATCATTGGAGGAGCATTGAAAATTAAAATGACCCACTTCATGGCAAACTTCACAAATAAAAGGATAAAGGGTACAAACTTTTTTACCAAGATCATCTAAAGCCCTAAACCACTTTCTAGTTTTTTCATTAGCATGATGGATACAATATTCATCTTTGATTTGATTAATTCCACAAGTTCTATGTATTCCACAAAAATTAACATGCTTATAGGAAATAGCATTCTTAGGAGTTTGAGCATGCTTATTGCAATTATTAACAACAATTTCATTCTTCATGCAAGCCTCTTTAAAAGGTTCATGATACTTATCAAAATTCTTTTTAGGCAATTCAAAATGAGAAGCAAAGGCTTTATAAAGATTTGCAGCAACTTGAGAGTCAAGACCATAAGTAGCACTCATATTTCGAAATTTATCGGTATCCATAAAAGCTTCAATGCATTCATAATCATAATTTATACCTGACTCTTTTCCTTTGTCGTTCTCCCATCCTTCAGCGTTGTCCTCAATCCGATCAAGAAGATCCCACCTAGCTTCAACCTCCTTGCTTGTGAAAGATCCCTCCAAACACGCGTCCAGATAGTCCTTGTGTTGTCCTGAAAGCCTCGCATAAAAATTATTAACAATAACATTACGGGGAAGCTCATGAATGGGACATTTGAGCATTAGTGATTTCAATCTCCCCCATGCTTGAGAAATACTCTCCCCATCACGAGGATAAAAGTTATAAATATAATTCCTATCAATATGCACTTCATGCGGAGGATAAAATTTAGAATAAAAGAGAGATGCAATTTCCTCCCAACCAAGAGAATGTCTATTCTCCAACAATTTATACCAATGCGCCGCTTTACCAGACAGCGAAACAGAGAATAGCTTCTTCCTCACTTCATCCATAGAGATACCTGCACACTTGAATAACCCGCATAATTCGTGCAAAAACAGTAAATGATCTCTAGGATGAACGGTTCCATCCCCTTTATAGTGATTGTCCATAACACGTTCAATAATTTTCATAGGTATTTTATACGGAATACTTTCAGCAGGTGGATTCAAAATATCAGAAGCATCATTAGAGTTATCGCATATGGGAGATAAAGCATTATCAGAACAAATTTTCTCCCCTAAAGATGGGAAACTAAAAAGATCACAAAAACTAGCTTCCCCAAGCTTAGACTTCTCCATAGCATTAGCAGTAATTGCATTCATACTAATAACATCGTTACTAACATGCAAATAAGGTTCCATAGTTTTTTTAATTTTCGCATCAAACAATTCTAAATCAGGAAAAAGATTAAAAAGCTCACCGATTTTTTTGTTGTTTTCCATTATGCCTAGCTAGTGTAAACAAGAAACAAAAAGTTGCAATTGCAGGATCTAAAGGAAATAGCTTCGAGTACTTACAATGGCGGAAAATAGCTTGGTACCCGAGATCCGGAGTGTGAGTACCTTTTACCTTTCCTCCCCGGCAACGGCGCCAGAAAATAGCTTGATGCCTACGTTCCCCCTCCTTTCCTGTAGACAGTGTTGGGCCTCCAAGAGCAGAGGTTTGTAGAACAGCAGCAAGTTTTCCCTTAAGTGGATCACCCAAGGTTTATCGAACTCGGGGAGGAAGAGGTCAAAGATATCCCTCTCATGCAACCACTGCAACCACAAAGCAAGAAGTCTCTTGTGTCCCCAACACACCTAATAGGTGTACTAGTTCGGCGAAGAGATAGTGAAATACGGGTGGTATGAATAAGTATGAGCAGTAGCAACGGTGCCGAGAAAATAGCTTGCTGGCGTGTAGTTGATGGTGGTAGTATTGCAGCGGTAGTAACACGGTAAAACGAGTAAACAAGCAGCGATAGCGATATTTAGGAACAAGGCCTAGGGATTACACTTTCACTAGTGGACACTCTCAACATTGATCACATAACGAGAATAGATAAATGCATACTCTACACTTTTGTTGGATGATGAACACATTGCGTAGGATTACACGAACCCTCAATGCCGGAGTTAACAAGCTCCACAATAATGCTCATATTTTAGTAACCTTTAGTGTAAGATAGATCAAAAGACTAAACCAAGTACTAGCATAGCATGCACACTTGTCACCTTCATGCATATGTAGGAGGAATAGATCACATCAATACTATCATAGCAATAGTTAACTTCATAATCTACAAGAGATCATAATCATAGCATAAACCAAGTACTAACACGGATGCACACACTGTCACCATTACATCGTGCAGAAGGAATAGACTACTTTAATAACATCACTAGAGTAGCACATAGATGAATTGTGATACAAAACTCATATGAATCTCAATCATGTAAAGCAGCTCATGAGATTATTGTATTGAGGTACATGGGAGAGAGATGAACCACATAGCTACGGCGAAGCCCTCGGCCTCGGGGATGGATTACTCCCTCCTCATCATGGAGGCGAGCGATGGCGGTGAAGATGGCGGTGGAGATGGCTCCGGGGGCAATTCCCCGTCCGGCGGGGTGCCGAAACAGAGTTCGTCCCCCGAATTGGAGTTTCGCGATGGCGGCGGCGCCCCTGGAGTCTTTCTGGAGTTTCGTCAATTGGTACTGCGTTTTTAGGTCGAAAGGGGTTTTATAGGCGAAGAGGCGGCGCAGGGGGGCACCTGGGGGCGCCACACCATAGGCCGGCGCGGCCAGGGTCTGGCCCGCGCCGCCATGTGGTGTGGTGGCCCCCTGGCCCCCTGGCCCCTCTCCGACTCTTCTTCGGTGTTCTGGAGCCTTCCGGGAAAAATAGGAGGTTTGGCGTTGATTTCGTCCAATTCCGAGAATATTGCCCGAACAGCCTTTACGGAACCAAAAACGGCGAGAAAACGAGCAAGCGGCCTTTCGGCATCTTGTTAATAGGTTAGTTCCACAAAATGCACGAATATGACATAAAGTGTGCATAAAACATGTAGATAACATCAAGAATGTGGCATGGAACATAAGAAATTATCGATACGTTGGAGACGTATCAAATCCCTACCATCCCCTTCAGCCTACAGCGGGGGAATTACTCACACATGGATGGGGGAAACATGGCTGGTCGATGGAGAGGCGTCGGTGGTGATGGTGACAATGATCTCCTCCAATTCCCGTCCGGCGGAGTGCCGAACGGAGACTTCTGGCTCCCGAGACGGAGTTTCGCGATGTGGCGGCGTTCTGGAGGGTTTCTGGCGACTTCGACTTCTTCCCGTGCGTTTTTAGGTCGAAGGCAATAAGTAGTCCGAAGGAGGGCGTCGGGGGCTGACCGAGGGGGCCACACGCTAGGGCCGCGCGCCCCCCTCCTGGGCCACGCCGCCCTAGGGTGTGGGGCCCTCGGGCCTCCACCTGACTTGCCCTTCTGGCTCCGTGAGTCTTCTGAAAAAATAGGACCTTTCGTATAAATTCCGAGGATTTTCCTCGAAAGTTGGATTTACGCACAAAAACGAGACACCAGAACAGTTCTGCTGAAAACAGCGTTAGTCCGTGTTAGTTGCATCCAAAATACACAAATTAGAGGCAAAACAATAGCAAAAGTGTTCGGGAAAGTAGATACGTTTTGGACGTATCAATTGTATGCATTGGACATGGAAGAATTGTCCAAAAGCATGGCATGGACAGTACTGTGGCAAGAGCAAAGATGCAACCATTGTCCTTGAGGCCGTAGCATCACAAGATTTGTGGATTTGGCACCGTTTTTTGGTTTGCCGGGGACACTCAATGACATCAACGTCCCGCAAAGGTCTCCTTTGTTTGCTAAATTAGCAAATGGGGAAGCACCCACTTGCAACTACAAGGTCATGAACAATGAGTACACAATGGGCTATTACCTAGCCGATGGCATCTATCCGGATTGGGCAACTTTTGTTAAGTCTGTCAAGGATCCCCAAGATAGAATAGAAGCTGAATTTGCCAAGGCTCAAGAAGTAGCTCGCAAGGACATTGAGAGAGCTTTTGGTGTTTTGCAAGCAAGGTTTGCCATTGTTCGTGGTCCAGCCAGATTTTGGGACAAGAAAACCCTTGTCAACATCATGACATGTTGTGTGATTCTTCACAACATGATCATCGAGGATGAAAGAGACTTGAGCTTGCCACTGCTTCTATGACAATGTTGGCACCCGAGTGGAACCCCAACGCAATCCGGATCGCATTGAAGCTTTCCTTGAGGCACATCGGCGGATTGAGAATTCCACTACCCATGCCCGGCTCGTCTATGATGCGAAGATGCACCACCGGCGGCGACATGGCCGTCGCCTTTGATCCTACCATTCCATTCATTTGCTTGTCACATGTATCATTGTTGAGACATTTGTGCATTTGTCCAATTTTCCCGAAGTTGTTGTAATTTGGTTGAGACATTTTACATTTGTTCAATTTTCCCGAAACCTGTTGTAATAATTTGGTTCAGACAATTATTTATGTGTTGTAATAATTTGGATGATTATTTGATTAATTAAGATACATTGTTCTATGTGTTGCATATGAAAAACCCTGCTTTTACGGGTTCGGAACCCGTTCTGTTTTTCAGTTTTCGTTACGGGCTCTGTTCTGCGCCTGCCATTTTCCGGCCTGTAAACACGAGTTCGGTGCACTGAACTCGGGTTTTTCGGTTCGCGTTTTTACGGGCTCTGTTAGAGATGCTCTTACTACCTTAGTTACTCCCACTATGAGTAGTCTAAGACTGCTCAGGCTGGTCATAGTGGGGAGTAACTTAGACTAGTAACATATGCCATGTTACTAGTCTAGGTTACTACCTTCATAGTGGGTAGCAACTTATATGTGGTGTCATGCATTGTATCATTTATTATGTTGTAGACTCATCTTGCCTTGATGTGTGTGATGTTATGGTAACATAGCTAGTTAAAGCAATTCCAATAGTATAGCCAATTGCTGGCTATAACAAGATGTCATGTCATTTGTAGTTAACATATAGCTAGCATGTACAATAGTTGGCTATGAGAATGAAGTACTTTACTAATATATGGCCCACCTTTCACTCTCACAAAGTGCATAGGAGCACGTGCAAGAGCTGGCTATTGCATAGTAGCCCAGCTCTCTTCTCTCTCCTCTTCTCTCTCCTCCAACTCATCTAAAATATATTATTTAATATCTTATAGTCAGCTGACTGGACTCTATTGTACTTGCTCTTACCACATCACTCTCTTTCTTCATTTATTAGCATGCCATGTCACCAAAATGCCTTGAGATGTGTGATGTTACTAGCTATGTTACTCCCACTATGAGTAGTCTCATAGTGGGAGTAACATAGCTAGTAACATCACATATATCAAGGCATTTTGGTGACATGACATGCTAATAAATGAAGAAAGAGAGTGAGGTGGTAACTAGCTATGTTACCATAACATCACACACCCCAAGGCAAAATGAGTCTACAACATAATAAATGATATAATGCATGACACCATATATAAGTTACTACCCACTATGAAGGTAGTAACCTAGACTAGTAACATGACATATGTTACTAGTCTAAGTTACTCCCCACTATGACCAGCCTAACATATATGTGATATCATGTAAACTCATATTTATTGCATTGTAGACGCATCTTATTTTGGAAAATTTGATGTTATGGTAACATAGCTAGTTATAACTCACTCTTTTGCTTCATTTATTTTCATGCCATGACACCAAAATGTATTGAGGTGTGTGATGTTACTACATATGTTACTTCCACTATGAGTAATGTTATTATGTTGTAGACCCATCTTGTCTTGAAATGTGTGATGTGATGGTAACATAGCTAGTTACCGTCTCACTCTTTTTCTTCATTTATTATCATGTCATGTCACCAAAACTTTTTAAAATGTGCTAGTTACCGTCTCACTCTATGTTACTTCCCACTGACTAGTCTTACAGCAAGTGAATAAGTGAAGAAGAGAGACATGAGAAAGTGAGGGGAATGAGCTCTCATACAAGAGCTAGTGATAGCATGTGCCCATAGGCACTTTTTAAGAGCATGAGGTGGGTCATATGTGAAGTAGAATTACCTGGTTAAGAATGTTCATAAAAGGATGTTGAAAGTTTATCTAAACTAGAGACTATTTAGTGTATAAATACATTTTGGATAAATTTTTGACATCCTTTTATG
The DNA here is from genome assembly GCF_022539505.1 of Lolium rigidum. Classification (NCBI taxonomy): domain Eukaryota; kingdom Viridiplantae; phylum Streptophyta; class Magnoliopsida; order Poales; family Poaceae; genus Lolium; species Lolium rigidum. Next base: position 231,580,374 of record NC_061508.1, on the reverse strand, counting down.
GATGGAGGGAGTACACTTTATAGCTAGCCATTTTATATATTGACTATAAATTGGCTACAAGTGATATGGTAAATTGGTAATAGTTTATGGCCAATAATTAGCTCTACTATTAAACTTACTCTTGGGAGGTCAACATCTAATTAACCATGGGTGCTTGGTGGCACAGAAGAGGAGGCCCACGATAGATTATCTACAACAGGTAGGGATCGGGGGTTATACGCTCTTTTCTATAAACGAGGTAGGCTTGTGATTGTCCGCATCCATCACTCAATCATGCAATTCAAAGAAATGGTTTACTTATCTTCTTCTAAAGGATGGAATTGCTAGATTTTCAGTAATCTCAATTGAGGAGGAAGCTAGTCCCACTTAAATTCGAAAAGAAGACCTCTATTGTGACAGAAGATTCCTCGACCTAGACTTTCGAACTCGACCTCAATAATCTAGATTGTATGGGCGGGAGAGCTAGCCAAAACCAAACCATCACTACTTCCTATTTCTGAATTCTTTTCTGCATGGAGAAACTGATTTAGCTTGTGTGCTGAAGATAACTTCATTTACGTTCAATACTAGTCACGCAATTCTTTAGGAGGATGATGCGATCAACTTCACTCCACTCTGCATTTTATTTAGAGCATCTCCAACAGGCGCCGGAAAAATCGGCACGCTATACGTAGGTTTGAGCGTGCTATAAACACATAGCGCGCGCAGCGGTGATTTGTGCCCCGCCGGAAGCGGCATTTTGCCGTACGTGCTTGGGCGGAAAAAATGCTCCTCCGCCGGGCGCGCCATTTTGCAGCGCGCGGCGCGGCCCGAACGGCTAGTGCGACCGATTTCTCGATTCAAAATAAATCAAATTTAAATAAAACACGAAATTTTAATTGAAAATAGGAAAGATATTAAAAGTTCAACGATACATCGCGACATTTTATTGTAAACTAGGCTAATCCTACTCCGATTCCCAGTCGTAGTCCGACGAGTGGCTGCTCGGAGTAGTCTCCGACACCGGCGTCGAAGTCCACTCGAAGGAGGAGGAGAGGATGATGGTGGACGGTCCTGCGCCGTTTTTCTTCTCCTCCTCCTTCCTCGCCGCCTTCTCGGCCCTTGCCGCGGACTCCGCTCGGCGCTTGTCGCGGCTCGCCTTTTTCTTCGCCTTCGCCGCCGCCTTCTCCTCCTCCTTCTGCGCGTAGAAGGCCTCAGTGGCGGCGACGTCTTCGGGGAATTGGCGCGCCCACTCGAGGCGGAGGGCCTCGTCGCGCTCGGCCATGAGGAGGCGCTGCTCGAGCTCCCGTTGGCGGCGCTGCTGCTCCGCCTGCTCCCGCGTCCAGACATCGTGGAAGTTCATAGTCCGGCGGGAGCGTCCGAGGCGCCAGGCGACGGCGTTGTACGCCAGCGCCGCCTCGTGCGCGGTGTCGAAAGTTCCGAGGCGGATCCGCTTGTCGCCGGAGCGGATCTCCGCGTCGAAGCGGCCGCTCGGCCGCGCCCGAACGCCGTGGTAGCTGGAGGCGGGGCGGCGGCGTGGAGGCATCTCGACGGAGGCACGGAGGCGGAGCGTCGGCTGGAGGGAGAGCGGTGGGGAGTGAGAGATGCGGAGTGGCGCGTGGAAAGTTCAGACGGTTGGTCGCTTTCGCGCTTGTTAGCGTGCACGGCAGCGCACGCGGCAACTTTCCCGCTCGAAATAGCGCAAACGCGCAGGCGCGGCAATTTTTTTAGCGCGCGCGCTTTTTTCCCACGTCCGCTGAAGCTCCGCGCGGGCATCCGCGCGCGTCAAACCGATAGTTTTTTTAGCGGGCGACTGTTTTAGCGCGCCTGTTGGAGATGCTCTTAGGCGGATGGCATCCCATAGGTCTTAATAATATCCTCTACCAGACCTGCCACATATCCTGACCCCGAGTAGTACCTGATAATGACAGTTAACATCCACGGCCCACCGCACGACAGGCCATTCTCTCGATCGCAACTGCTGCTACACAGAAATTACGCGTGAAATCCTCGTGGTTTTTCAATTGACTTTGAAATGCAGGTCAAAATATCAAAAAGAAAAAAAAAGAAAAAAGGAAAAGAAAATCAGTGTACATCTTGGCATTCTACGCGTGTTCACAAAGTTGTGTGATGAAAACCCAATATTCTCATGTCTGTCATGTGCAGAAAGACAAAATTTGGTGGTTAAAAAGATTTTTATGAGACATTTCTTAATTTCCTGTATAAGACACACAACAAAAATTCCCACAAAACTTGTCGTGTGCATATAAAATTTCGAGATGTATAAATTGTATGGTTGCATTCTTCTTGCAAATCTGTTTCATTTTATACAAAATTCACGAACATATTATAAGTACAAATTATATAGTATTTAAAATTGTAGTTTGGAGACGGAGGGAAATTCCAAAGCAAGTTATGGTTATGGAGGGAGAGAGCTTCAGTTGGCCAGAACGCTCACCGTAATACGATGACGCAGCACGACACCCCTCGTCTCCCTGTTGGGTTATCCTGCAATCTGCTGTTGGTGTCTGTCACTCTGTCCCTGTTCCGTTTCTTGTGGGTTTTAGTGTGGGCTGTCGTTGCGTGACACGAAACCAACTATAGTCCGCATCAGCAGCCCTATCCTCTAAACAATCCGCTGCTAAACCTACTCTCCCATATACCCACTGGCACCCGGGCCCACGTGCACTCGGCCCCACGTGTCATCCAGCGGGTAGCATCTCCAACTCAGTGCAGCCGGAAAAGCGCCTTGGAGGCTAGCTGTAGCTGGGCAGGCTAGCGCCGCACGCTTCGACGCGGCGCGCGGGCCCACGCAGCATGTGCCAGCTCGCGAAGACCGCGTCTACACGTCTACGAGCGCGCCGGCGGTCGCGGGCGGGCCCACGTGGCGGGCTGGGCGCGTCGGGCGCCGTGGACCGCGTGGGCCCCGCAGCACCCCCCAACCACGGCGCCGGGCGCACACGCCGTCCAAAGCTCTCGCACGCCTCTCGCCTCCTTTTCTTTTCTTTTGCTTTTTTTTTCTTTCACTTTTCCTGTTCTTTTTGTGGTCTTGCTCTTTGGCAATTTGCTCCCCGCGGTTTCTGCGATCTGCTCGGGCGTCCCTGGGCGGAAGTAAAAACCCTGGTCAGCTCTTCTTCTTCCGTTTTGGACACGGTTGTTTGACCAAGGACGGCGTCGTGTTGAAAGACTTTGTTCTACTCTACGGCAGGGAAAATGTGGATCTCCACTGCCCACATTTTGAGCGCTAGCTCCTTACATTCTTCGTGGCTACCACTAGCAATGGCTGTGACAACTCCTTATGGTAGTAACCACATCACAAACTCATTCGTGGTAACAGCCAGATTTTGCACACCATATATAAGTTTGTATTGCAAGAAAAAAATGAAAAATTTGAGCTTCAAGAAACATGTGGAGCTGGGAGGGGTGGGGGCGGGCTGCGGGGGAAACCCTAGGTTCCCTTCTCCTCGCCACTCGGCGGCCGGCGGAGGAGGGCTGGCGTTCGGCTGCGGTGGTGCCTAGGCGTATGCGGTGTCTTCGGACTACGCGATCTGCTTGGTGTCTCCGGCGGCAACCATGGCCAGCCTGGGATGGTCGCCGGCGTGGGGGCCCGACCTGAATAAAGGCGGCGCTCCTAGAGCCTCTCTTGGATGAAGACCAAGACCTACCGGAGGCCTCGCCCGGAGTGTTGAGTTCCGGAAGGCACCGCCGGCAAGTGTAACAAACATACCAAGTGACAGCTCATCCATGGTGAAGTCAGAAGAAGAGGATATCATGAAGGCTTGATTGGAGGACTAGCTAATGGAGGTTCAAGTCTTTACGTTGTTGAGGGGCTTGCTTGGTGTTCCGGACTTCGCAGCAGTGATATGCATGTGAAGTTCGGAGTCTTACCTTTCAGAGTGAAAATCCAATGTCTAGCCTTAGCTGGTTGTGCCTCGCAATGTCCTTGTTGAAGGCATTGTTTTCAGAGCGAAGACTATCTTCAGCGTGAAAACCTAAGAACTTTGATCGGGCGACAGCGGCGCTGGTGCACTATTTCCTTATTGTAGGCGTCGCTTTTGAAGAGTCTGAATTTCAGGTGTTGTCTTGGTGGTGGTTGTATTACTGTTGCTTAATTTGCTGGAATACTGTAGCGGGATTTTTATTTTTTAGTTTTCCTTTTCTCTTTTTTGGCTGTGTGCATCTGTAATGTTTTAGGGCATTGAGTTGTTGCAGAGGCTGGGTGTAATTGCTATCCTTCGATATTAATGTATTCCCTTTATCGGAAAAAAAACATGTCGAGCAAGATATCGTTAGGTTTTAACCGTGAAACTAGCACAACTGTTATTACCACTCAAATATTACTTGTTTTGTCCATACTTTTCCTCTTGTCCAAAATACGGAGCAATATAACAGATGTAACGGATAAAGACGACTGACTAGGGACTAAATTGAAGTGTAAGATAAAAATGTTTAGGGACTAGATAGGCGTACAATAGATCGATTAAAGTGGGAAAGCACACCCCCTTTGCGCACACACGTGTAAAAAGAGTACTCCCTCAAACTTGTAAAAAGAATAGTCCCTCCAACTTCTGTAAACAAGGGGTGCATGTTTTCGCGCCACAATATAAAATCCATCCTAAACTATCTCTAGCTTCTCCTAGGTTCGTCTCCCACAAGGCCACAACATGTAGCTCCTTCCCCTTGTCGAACGCCTCCTTCTCCCATGGCTGATTTGCTGCTGCACACACGACCAACCATATGTGTCACCCGATGGCAGTCTCCTCTCCATATCCATCAAGCCGAGCTTTCTCTTAGGGTGCCCTCTTCCCTACCAAATCGTGTCGGGTCGTCTGGTATTTGGTGGTGGCAATGGCTCTGTTGTTGCCGTTCACTTGGTCCTTCCACGCGGTGGCGACTCCTATGGCTTGATGTCGGTGTAGTGCATCCCATCGGAGGAAAAGGGAACAAGGAGTATGAGTTTCTTTTAGAAGCTAGCGTTTGTCTGCACCCTATGCCTTACTTTGTGAAGATTTGGCCAAAAACTTTAGTCCTTGTTCACTAGAAGGATGAAGTATGTCTTCATTGCTGCTCCACACACGGCCAACCAGATGTGTCACCCGATGGAAGGTTCCTCTCCGGATTCATCGAGCGGTGATTTCTATTAGGGTGCCCTCATCCCTAACAAATGGTGTCGGGTCGTCTGGGATTGGCGGGGGCAGCAGCGTCTCTGCTCCTGCCATTCACCTGGTCCTCTCGCATGGCGGACAACGCGGCGATGATGGCAGTGCCAATCACCGGGTCCTCTCACACGACGGACGACGCGATGGGGACGACTCCTATGGCCTGATGTGGGTGCAGTGCATCCCAACGGAGGAAAATGGAAACACGGTGTATACATTTTTTTTGGAAGCTAACGTTTGTCTGCACCACGTTCCTTACTATATGGCGATTTGGCCAAAAAAAATTAGTCCTTGCTCACCGGAAGGATGAAGTATGTCATCAGCAAAGAACTATATAAATATTCAAGTTTGTCGCAGAGTTACAATTTCAAGTAGGCATTATTCAGCATTTATCTAACATGACACGATAAAAAAAACAAAAGAAAAGATGGCTAGTGGAGAAGTATAAGTTAGTCAGTACTACAACCATGGCCATTGAACCGGTTGACCAAATATAGCACTAGATCACACATTGCCATTTTCAGCAATATAATTTTCGTAAACAAAGAGGAGAATGGTTAGGAAATAGTTCCTATGAAACGCTATGCAACTGATCTGATCTGACTTTGAAGATTGGCTTGGATAGTCATCGCAAACATACCGTCAACATTTCAAAAAAAAAACATACCGTCAAGTTTGACGACGATGGTGACAACCAAGACAAATACTCCCATACCTAGGAAAGACCAGGGTGCCTCTAGAAAAAACAACAGGGTGCAATCTGCAAAACGAGAAATTGTATTGAAATTTCTAATAACCATACCTTCCATACTCTTCTCTTTCTCTGTCTCTCTCTCCCCTCGCAGTGGGATCACTGCTGCACGAGCCACCTCTGCCATGGCTCCGCCGCCGCCGGGGACGAGATACTAAGGACGCTTCTCGAGCCAGTCACGGTCGATCCGGGTTCGTGCGTGCTATTTCCTATTTCCATTCTTCTGCTCCCCTCGGAAGTGATCGATCTTGTGGTTCTAGATTAGTATCCCCTATTCCTCTCTTCCCCTTCCCGAAGAATGTTCTTTTCATGGTGCTTGCGGGTCGCGAAGGACGCGATATTAATTAATAGTATAAAAAATTTGTGCCGCTGTGTACGAAACGAGGGATTTTCCGCTTATTTTGCTCGTCTATTTCGTGGAATCAGGCTTGGATTTGCCCGGGAGGGAAAGAAAGATCAGAGATTGAACTAATTGAAGAGACGGCGGAGAAGATGGCTTCGGAAATGGTGAAGGCGGCGACCAGCGAGAAGCTCAAGGAGATGGACTGGGCCAAGAACATCGAAATCTGCGAGCTCGTCGCGCAGGATCCAGGGTAATCTTGCCATTCCCTTTGCATACTGCTCCCTTGTTCAGAAAATTTCAGTTAGGCCTGTAGCATTGCGACCTTGCTTGTTCAAGATTTAGTTTATGATTTGCCACGTAGTATATTACTGTACTCTGCATTCGCTGAAAAATATATTCCGTCCCCGTGTTGTGTGAACGGCGAATCGATCTGAAGGAGTCATCGGTTCTTCTTGGCTTATAGATTTTCTTCAGAAATCTGTGGCTCATAGGGTGCCGTTTGGAAAGAAGGCTTTTGTTTCCTCAAATGATCCATTTTTTTCTCTCCCTGTTACTGTCACCAGGAAAGCGAAGGATGTGATCAAATCTATAAAGAAGTGTGTAGGAAGCAGGAGCAAGAATGCTCAACTTTATGCTGTCATGGTGAGTTATATGTGCCGAATCAGCTCTCGTTATGATCAATTGCGGTGGTTGGGACTCTAGATTAGTAATATGGACCTTTTTCTTGTAGTATATATTTGTTAATATCTGGACACATAGCTATGCCTCTATGCTATGCAAAACGAACTAAACAGATCCTTTATTTGGTTCGGCAAAAACCAGCCTCCTTGGGTACCCAACCTCTGCTTTGCTTAAAATAGCACATCGAGATACCTAAGATGCTTGTTGTGTGTGGTTAACTGTGTGTAGGTCGGTTATTGATCTAAATTTCCTTCTACACTATAACTAAATAACCTGTCATATTCCGTGGAGAAATTTAGTAAATCAGTTGTGACAAACATATATTTGCGTGATATTTCTTCCAGCTATTGGAGATGCTCATGAATAACTGTGGAGAGCCTATCCACAAGCAAGTCATTGACAATGGGCTTCTCCCGATACTTGTCAAAATAGTGAAGAAAAAGGTGACTTCTTTTTCGCTGATTGTTGGAGGACAGTTGTGCGCCTTTACTAGTTGATGTTGACATAACAAATAGTCTTCATTGCAGACAGAATTGCCAGTTCGGGAAAAGGTATTTCTTTTGTTAGATGCGACCCAAACATCCCTTGGTGGAGCTAAAGGAAAGTTCCCCCAGTACTATGGGGCATATTATGAATTAGTGGTATGTAATGTATTTAATCATACATCTTGATTTCCTTGATTTCTTCCATGAAGTTGTGACACAGTGAGGTGGTCTCTTGGTAGTATATAAGGAATTACTTTAATACAATATTTTTCCTGCGCAAGAGCCCAAGAGTAATACATGTGCTTATCTTCTACCAGAGTTTATTTTTGAGAGAAGTTATAGGTAGTGATATCTATTGGTAGTTCTATGATTTAAGCGTCAACGACCTCTACAATTCCAATATAATGAGTATGCAGTGATTCTTTGAATATTTATAGTTTAGAGTAGAAAATAGGTACTACTTATATCTTATATATATTTTCTTGTTCTTAGTCTGCAGGTGTGACCTTTTCAAATCGTCCAAATGTTATCGTTACAGAAGTACAACATCCAGTGCCAGAAGCAATAATCGAACCAAATAAGGACAACCTATCTAGCAGATTGAATGACAGACATAATGAAGCTCAAACACCGCCGGTTTCTGACACGAGGTATTTATGGGATTTATAGTAATCATGTAATTCTGTAATTGTAAGCCATCTTCCACTTACCCCAGCATGTTGTCATTCCAGTCTATAGTTATTGAAAATAGTTACTAATAAATAGTCATAAGCTCATAATTGCTTTTGACACTCGATTCTCATCATCCCGTGTCATTTAGCAACAGTTGTAGATCTGCATTGTACATGCCTTGAGCTTATGAGCATTGTGTTGGGTAATATGGTTTTATGCTATGATTTGGAGTAAGGGCAAGCACTCAGATGTCACAGCGCGAGAAGGTGTCACGTTTCTAATTCAAGGAATCCATTTCTGTGACTCAACTAGACCAGTTGGTTGTTCTATCGGATGTCTTCTTTGTTTGGTCTGAGCTATCCTTGTTGACGTCGCATGGTAGGAGCAAGTAGCATGGTGTTCAACTATTCACAGATGTGGGTGAGCCCACATGTAGGAGCAAATAGCAAGGGCCAATACATCATGTTTCAGCACAATACTATTTCATATTTCGTAGCATGAATACTTAGAGAGACAGTACTATCATGTATGCCCTCTATTACTTGTTAAGAAGATTCTTTTTGGTATGACAAACTATTGCATTCCTGTGTTGATATACATGCCTTTTGGATGGATATTAAATTGACAGTACACTTTGTGTCTCAGTATAATTCAGAAAGCATCTAGTGTCATGGAAGTTTTAAGGGATGTGCTTAATTCCATGGATCCTAGACATCCTGAGGTATATATTAACCATTATTTACATTACCAATTGTCCTTCCTAAATATTAACCTAGTGTGAACTCTTACATCAGAGTTATCCATTTTGTAGGGAGCAACAGATGAGTTTGTGTTAGATCTTGTGGAGCAATGTACATTTCAAAAGCAACGGATAATGCATCTGGTCATGACGTCAAGGTAAGGGTTGGTGTTGCTGGTCTGTTTTTCCTGCTGCTTTCCATGATGTTTCCTTTTTGATTTTGCTCCTTCGGCATGCTAATTCTCATAAGGTGTGATGTGTGCTTTGCTATTACCATTTGGTAGGGATGAATTGGTGGTATCGCAATGCATAGAGCTGAATGAAGAGTTGCAGAAGGTTCTTGTACGGCACGATGCATTGCTTTCAGCTCACCCAACTACGGCGACGGTTCCATCTAACCTCGAGGAAGAACATGAGGAGGAAGACGATGAAAGTCTTTATCGGAGGTAGGTTCTATCATTCTCCATCCCTTCATTTGGTTGAAAGCGGCTTCTTACCAAGTTCCCCTCACCAAAACAGATTACGGAAGGGGAAGGCCTTATCTCAAGACTACCTAGACGAGTCCATTCCACCGTTTCGATCCATACCCGAGGAAAAGCTGCGCCGCCCTCTCACCATCCAACCAGTACCTCACCCCGACAAGAAGCCCACCGCGCTGAACATCCGCTCGCCAGACCACCCAGAGGCAAAGCCCGACCCTTCTGCCGTCTTGATCCCGCCTCCGCCCGCCAAGCATGCCGAGAGGGAGAGGTTCTTCCGCGAGAAGAGCATGGATGGCCTGCCAGGCCACCTCAGGGGCCCGTCGTCGAACAGCAGCAGCACGTGCAGCGGCAGCACGGATTACGGCGACTTAGGGGAGCGGTAGCGGTATGGTATATACAGTTAATTTTGGTTCTTCAGGATGATCTTCTGCTTGCTCGGCTATACATTTATCAGATTGGAGAGGGGGAGGCTGCCGCCTCCTCGCATTCCCTAGTTTCTACTACTGACCACCTCTGTACACAGACTTGTTTGGCTTGATAGTAGTTCTTTTCCAGTTTCTTCAGCTGACTGACATTGTTGTAGACAATTGGTCGGTTCTGTGCTGTCAGTTACTGAGTTATCAGCTTTATAGATAGATAAGATACATGTGTCGTGTGGGTAACGAGATTGTGATCCATCAGCACCTGCTCGCCTTTTGCTTGGTGCTTTGTTCTACTTTGTTTTGAGTTTTCTGTGTCACTACTACTTTGTGTGTCAGAGGCTAGGCGTGCTCTTCACTGCTTAGAGACCTTTTAGCCGGCAGTCAATGCAATGGATCATGGCCAGGTGGAGAAGGCTTTGCGCATGTGAATGCATGGATCTCTATCCCTCCCTCGGCCACGAGATCAGGTAGGGTTTCTAAGAAAAGGTGACAATGGCTTTGAGGCAGGTTAGGCCGGTTGGCTGGATTTGTAAGAAAAGATCTCCCACCTTGATCGGGTGAAAATGCACTAGATCATGGTTTAACTGTTTCAAACAAAATTCTCAAAAAATATATTACTGTTAAAAGCAGTATAGCTTTTCTTCTGACATGGAACATGTTACCACTGTTCTGAAATGTAGCTTTCTAGCCTTACATTTTGGAACGGGGTATATATTACAAGTTCTTAGGGGGTGTTTGTTTGGGCTGCGGCTGGCTGGCTGTGCAGAAAAAGCTGATGTGCAAGAAAAGCTGCTGTTTCGAGTTTTACTGTTTGGCAACTTCGCTGGCTGTCTAGCTGTATGCTGACAAATTGTCTGAAATACCCTCATTGTACAAACATATATGTCACTCAGATAAACATATGAATATTCATTTACAAAATAATAGAACACCCATTTAGATACAATTTATTTAGGATGCATTCTTCCTCTCTAATTAAATTTTCAGTTAAAGAAAAGAGAAAAAGAAAAAATAAAATAAAAACCAGCCGGGCAACACTGTCGTCTCTCTCCTTTATCCTCTCTGTGTTTCGTTCCGTCCTCCACCCGAGCGGAGCTTCCCTGACCCCGCACATCACCGCTGCTCTAGCACCTCCCCCACCTAGCTCCGCCGCCGGCCGCTGCTCTCCTTCTCCCCCTGGCCTCTCCTCCTTCCCTCCCGCACGAGCTGCTCCCTAGTGCCTCGCTCGCCCGCGCTTGATCCCCGACACCTAGTCGCCATGGTCGTCCGTTGCGTGCTCTCCGATGCCCAGCCGCCATGGCCATCCCCGACCACAGGTAACCGTCGCGCCGTCACTGCCTCACCTTCCTCTACCTCCTGGACGAAGGAGTCGCCACGGGGGCTCAGAATCAAGCAGATCGCCGCCGTCTTCCCGAAGCACGGAAGAAGCCCTCCGCCGTCCTCCGCACGGGATGGGGAGGAGCTCAGCCCAGGGGGGTGAGGGCGGACAGGGGGCGGTCAGCCGATGGCGCAAGTCAGGGGGGGCGTCGATGGATCTGGGGCGGCGGGGGTCCGGCGAGGATGGCAAGGAGGTGGTCCGTCGGTCGATTGGGTAATGATACGGGGGTGAGGCTCAGGATGGCAGTTTGCTCGTAATTTCCTCAAATCAAATATCCAAAGAGAAAACGATTCGCTCGCAGCCGCGGGAAGCACCTCCAGAGGTGCTTTCCCTGGTATGCCTGTTTTGCTCCGTGGCTTCGGCGAAGCCTACCGCCAACGCACATTGTTTGGTTCATCTGACCTGCTTTTGCTTTTGGAAAGCCACTAGAAGCTGAAACAAACACTCCCTTAGTATGTTCTGCAACACAGCTTCAGCAACATGCTCTGCTGCACGAGCCAGAAAATGCGCCGCCTTGTTACAAGTCCTACCACTATGAGGGAAACTAATCTAAAGGAACTTTCGTCGCCAAATTCTTGATGTCAAAGACCAGCTTTCCTGTGTGAGAGCTTGAACAAACTTATGGTCTGACAATGTATTAATGGCCAGCAGCCACATGGCTCCCGGAAGTGTACCAGAAATGACGGAAGGAAGAAGTTGCTATCGTAATAATTCGAATTTTCTTTGTTACAGTATATTTTTCAGTGCTTTCTTAGTCTTTATGTGTCACATGCTAATCAAGAAAAGACACTGAATGTACACGAAAAGTTGTGTGTATGGCGAACATAAGAACACCACCCGCCTCTCATCTACCGTGGCGTTCGATGATGAAACAATGCAATGTACTTTGTGTTCCATACAAGTAAACTGTTGGAAAAACAAAACCGGGCCAACTCGCTCCAGCAGCTTATACAGTACTAGCAATTAAGCCAAATGAGCAACATGATATTTCAGCGGCTTTTAGAGCTGGAGACGCCTGGAGTGGGCTGGTCGTGCAAAGGTTTTAAGCTGCCTTTGCATTGAAAAAGAGAAATCTGTTGCATTTAAAAAGAGAAATCAGGTATGTACAAACCCCCACGCTGACTACTCCTGGGAGACTGGGACACTGTAGATTGACAGAGAAGGAATACTAGCAGTGAACTGCCACTAGTTCACAACTCAAGGCTTTTTGACACAACTTAAATCCTGGGGCACCTCCTCACAGTCACGACTTTTTGATGGTTGGGATGCACCGGAATGGACCTAGAACCCGTGAATCAAAGTCGACCAAGTTACCTTCACTGAGATCAACCCGAAACCAGTCTTTATGTCTCGAGTAGCATGCCCATGTGTGTCCGCCTTGAAGGAACAACCATGTTCAGCAGAACCAGCAGATGACTCCGCGCCTATCCTGAACTTCAAATCCATAGTGGAACCCTCCCCTAGAGCAATGACAGACCTCTTTAAGCCACGCGACTCACCAATGGCACCATCAAAGAGCCGGATTTCTTCATCAAAGCCACCGATGAAACAACGGAGACACAGATCGAAGCTGCTTTGCACTTGTGATATGGTAACTTCTACGGTTGCCTCAACTGCACGACGAACACGTGATGAAGTAAAGTCAATTTCACCATGATCGCCAGCGATGCGTGTCGTGAATGCACAATTCCATATTCCACCCATGTCCTCTATGATCGATATACCATCGATCAGCTGTAGATCATCATCTTCTTTTTCGCCTGTCTTGATCCTCATGTCATATTCGATTAGAATAACGTTATACATATCTATCCCTCTCTTAGGGCCAGACATCTTGATGAGGGAACCCTACAAAATTTCTAGTATTTAGTAGCTCTTCGTATGATAGTAAAAACAACCGAAGCTAAATATTACTTATGACAATATTTGCTGAAGGAATACTTTGCAATTGATGACCAAAATATGTGTAACCTATCAAACTCAATGGTTGCAGAGTGCAAAATGGTGTTACAGAGGGAAAACTGGCGCCTGATATTTATTTGATTTTGTTAGAATCCCAAATATGTAATTGCATATGACAGTTGAAATGAAAAGAGAAAATAAAGCAACTTCTTTATTGATGTGCTCACTCAAGCTATGAATCTTCATATGCCCACAAACAGAAGATGTGTGGTGTACTATGCAGGACCCAAGAGTCCACAACTATTCTGTTTGATTATATTGGAATAAATGATACTCACTTAGTTTTGTAACTTGCAATTTTTCACAGTAAACCATCATTTCACAATATAAACATGGTAAATTAGTGGCTTTACAATCCAAACTACAATTCTGCTACTTTTGGTTTTGGACAGATTAATCACATGGAAGCGTCTTTAATGATGCAAAAGAGATTAAGTGGTTGTTGTATGACATTGACAGTATGTATGATCAATCTCATCTGTTCTATGCATGTGCTAAGTTAAGCCTTGTAATGCCAAATGAATAAAGTAATTTGAAATCAGGAATAAGTCTACTTAACCCCAAGTACCATGGTTCGTCTACTTAGTCCTCTCAAGCATAAAATCAGGTTTGACCCCCAAAGTATCTCATACCATCTAAATCATTCCCTGGGGTGGTATTGCCCACTTGGCAGGGTCCACCTAATATAAGGACTGCCCAGGGGATGACTTTGACCGTATAAAAGCCGAATCATTTGTTTTCCTCTCAAGGGGCTTATGTACGAACCTCAATACAATGGGTGCTAGGTAGACTTATTCCTTGAAATAATTGCAGATAAGTATGGATGTGCACCTGCTCCACGATGATGGGATCATCCCTGCTTAAATTGACAACATAATTAAGCAATGGATCCAGACCATCCCGCACTGCTATGTATCCATACAACTCCACTGGGCCACTATCCACAAAAAGTTTAGCCAACTTTATTGAAAAACACTGCAACATGTGACGCGGAACATGCTGAGTGCATCTTCCATTACGGATGGTGCAATTTGTGGGATTTGATAACATCATAGGCTCCACCCGAGCTTCATAAAAAATAAACGTTATATTGTAATTGCAAATTCATACAGGAAAAAATTATTAGCTATATGAGAAGCAAACATGGGGCTTGAGGATTCCATCGCCCTGTTAGAAGTTCTCCTTTTCATCTAAGTGAAAATTAACGGTCTAATAGGAAACTCACTCCCTCAAAAGGTTTTTGCTAAAGGAAAACCCAAAGAATAAGAGATAACTCCTAACATTTAATCACTGCAGAAAGGAAAAGCTTCATTCTACTCCAACAAATACTTGATGAAAATCTAATTTTGTTTCTCTTTCTAGACTAGAAATCCTCTTTTAAGTACATTTTTCTGATGGTAGATAACATCATATCCAATATTATAAATTGTTTTTCATAATTTTCCATGACCGTTTCCATAGGTTGGGAGCAACTAAACCTATTGAATACACAGGATACAAAACAACGTGCTAAGAATAATGGAAGCTTATAAACATATTCCGGCATGATGCCATCTATCAGAGCAACTCTAGCAGACTCCGTAAGAATCCATTCCTTATAGCGGTTTAAAGGAACATCTTTGTAATTTTTCTCGGTGTATAAGGAAGGCTGCTTTGATAGATTCCTTATAATCTCTTTTTTTTCTCTTTGTGAATATAAACTTACTGTGAACCTCCATATAAATTTCTAATAATTCAAAAATTACATGTTGTTACCACATAAAATTTAACAACATTTCAAATTTGAATGAAGTTTGCAAAAAATTGTAAAAATAGTACGTCTCTTTCTTATTCAAAAAGTTCTACTCGCGCATTACCAAATAATAAAACATGTACATAAAATATTCCTCCTCAAGTGAGTTCATCTAGACATTTGATCACACGAGTTGCCATAAAACGACCTTGCACACAATTTGTCAAACACCTTGGTGGGGCGCCGATCGCTGCCGGTCTTTACTCGACAGGAGGCCAGAGCGTGCTCGCCAGGGGGAGCAGAGAACCGTAGGACCTCCCACTACCCAGCGCTAGTTGACCTGCGGGTCGAGGCAGCCATGCCAGAGCTCTCCACAGCCAGTCTCCGGACGGGCGTAGTGGGCTCTCCTTCGACCACGGGGGGAGCGTATCAGGAGGTGCGAAGGACCTCCCAGCGGCAGCAAGGGAGGCCGGAGATCGGCAGCAGCGGGGAAGGCAATGTATCAAGGAGGTGGCCAGAGGGCTCAGACGGATGACTGAGAGGGGGGATGGTGGTGGCATCAGCAAGATGGCGCTAGGAGGAGGGCTCACGCGTGGGAGATGGGCTTCGGTCCTCTTTTCCCACGGGAGGGCTTGGTCGGTTTTCCTTAAATTTGAGAAATAAAGTAGTTTTAGGGAAGATCCTTTAAAAAATTAAGGAATGGGGTGTTTTAAGGAATCTGCCTGAGTAGGTTTTTCCTTATATACGGAGTTCGTGAGGAATATAAGGATTCTGCTAGAGTTACTCTCACCTCACAGAAGTGACGAGAAACCAAAAGGATAAGTATCATTACGGAATGTGTTAACAAAGCATCATTATGGAATGTATTGAAACCATTCTAATAAAAAGTGGAAATTGCACAGACCACCAATCTCATCAATCTTTCAGGCAAGTGTTGCAGATGTTGCGCAGAGCTGGTTGGTCTGTGCAAAAATATCAAAAGTGGTAGTTTTGTGCAACAGGTGCCTCAAAATTTAGTGGCTTGTGCAATTTCTTCTACTCCCTCCATCCATATAAGAATGTCGGAGATTTGTCTAAATTTCGATGCATCTCGACACTCATCTATACACTAAAGAGTGTAGATAAATCGAAATTTAGACAAACTTGCAACATCCTTTTATGGACAGAGGTAGTAATAAAAAGGAAACTTGCGGAGGGAAGGGGTAAAGGTGAACCAAATTACTGAAGACAGTTATCTGGACAATCAAAAGAAATTTATGGGAGATATGATCTCCCATGAATCACGACCTAGAGTATGGTCGTTTTTTTTTCCTCTCCTACTTTTGCAAAACCTAACAAATGCAACCCTTGAGTAACATTTGACGAGATTTTCTTTTTTTTATCTCTGGCAGTGCATCAAAATTTAAATTGTAAAAGTAAACAAAGGAAACATAAATTGGCCTCAAGATTTCAACAGAGAATATATGAATTGATCATCCAATAGCTTGAAAAATGTGCTCATAACAAACAAACAAAAAGGAAAAGAGATATTGACCACTTACTCTCACTACGGTCCGCAACCCGATAGTTTCTTTTCCATACATGAGTGCTCGTGTTATACAGAGAACCATCACGGTGTGTGCTTTTTGGAAGAATTTCCACAGGGCTGACATCTTCTTCATCATTACTGAGTACCACTGCCCACTTGCGCTCCTTGGTTGGCCTCCTTCTAACCTCCAATGATGTGCCCCTTGCCTCTACCTTTTTCATGCCTTGGCTGATGGCAGAGTGATTGTTGATAGATGAGATAAGCGATCGCCTACCTGGTTTACCAGACTTATAACCTTTCGCTCCACTGGCACTGGCCATACACCGAGATCCATGAGAAAATCTATCACCAAAGAGCATAAAAGGGCAATATCAGCATCCAACGCAAATCTCTCTTTTTTTTGGTCCTTTTCCTTACTAAATCAATAGAAAGGGCTAAATAAAAATCCATAGTTTCTCAGAATCCAGATCCAAACTACACCAACTGATTAAAGGTGCAAACTTTATCATCGGATCAGGATAACATACCCAGAAATAAGATGGAGAGCCGGATTTGGAGCCACCGTGAGTGGGAAATCTCGGCGTGCAAGCGCAGAGTGAGGCCAAGCAGAGGCCACGAAAGAGAGGAGAGGTCGCGAGGTAGAGGAGAGACGGTGCATTGGGACAGGAGAGGTGGCGACGCCGGGTCGTCGGAGTAGACGACGAACCGAGTGAAGGATTTGCATCTGAGCTCGCGGCGGGGAGGAGAGGTGGGGTGTGGCCGTGTGGGTTAGGGAACGGAGAAATAGGGGGAAATAGCACGGCGCTGGTCTTCTTTTCCCAGCGTGTTTGGTTGGGGAGAGCAGGGGAGTTGGAGGTGCAGGAACTTTTACCCAAAATCTAATTCTTGCCTGGGCACTGCCGTGTCTTACGTGGTGCTCCCTCGTTTGGCCCGTCGGATCGCGATCGAGCGGAAGGAAAAGAACCGACGCATACGTCCAAACCAGCGACGGCCTCATTTTCCTTTTCTTTTTCGTTGTCTTATGAAATTGGCACCAAAAATGCTCGACTTACGGATGAGTTCTTACGGAAACCGCCTACGTGAATGATGTGGAACAGGCCCACTGGTTCAAATGTTTTACCTCCGCGTGATTTCCGGACCGTAATCCCTCTCCCCACTCCCCACGTCAGCGCGTAGGTGTGTTTCGTAAGAATGAGTCCGTAGCTGTAGCATTACTGAATTGGCACCACCGGGTTCATCCCCTCCCAGGCTCCCACCCCCTCGCACACGAGCGCTCTGCTCGATCTCCACCGCCGAATCAATCTCGTCGGCGGCGAGAAATCCAATGGGAAGCCCCGGTGTAGTGTCCCTGGTCGGTTCGATTAGTGGTGGAGGAGCTTCGACGGCAGATCAAGGCATCCGCGGCGAGGGGTCGCCGTCGCCGGGCTCCGGGAGGGTTCCTTCGGCGGCGCGACGTTCCCAATCCTATACTTCTAAGGTGGTGAGGGCGTCGGAGGAGGACTTGGTGGAAGGGATTCTACCGCGCGGCACAGCAAATCGATGCTACTGTGGCGGGGCGGCCGTCGGCTGAGGGGTGGTTGAAGGAGAGCAATAGCGGTGTGATACGTCTCCAGCGTATCTATAATTTCTTATGTTCCATGCTACTTTTATGACAATACTCACATGTTTTATACATACTTTACATCATTATTATGCATTTTTCGGCACTAACCTATTAACAAGATGCCGAAGCGCCAATTGTCTGTTTTCTGCTGTTTTTGGTTTCGTAAATCCTACAAAGAAAATATTCTCGAATTGGACGAAATCAACGCCCGGGTCTTATATTTCACTGAAGCTTCCGGAGAGCCGAGAGGGACCGTAGGGGAGCCCCGGGGGCCCCACCCCACGAGGCGGCGCGGCCTCGGCCCTTGGGCGCGCCCGCCTATGGGGGGGCCACCCCCTGGCTCCTCCGAGGCTGCCCTTCCGCCTATAAAGACTCTCCGTCGCGAAAATCCTATTACCGAGAGCCACGATACGGAAATACTTCCAGAGACGCCGCCGCCGCCAATCTCATCTCGGGGGATTCAGGAGATCGCCTCCGGCACCCTGCCGGAGAGGGGAATCATCACCGGGGGGCTCTACATCACCATGCCCGCCTCCTGATTGATGCGTGAGTAGTTCATCCTTGGACTATGGGTCCATAGCAGTAGCTAGATGGTTGTCTTCTCCTCTTGTGCTATCATGTTTAGATCTTGTGAGCTGCCTAACATGATCAAGATCATCTATTTGTAATGCTACATGTTGTGTTTGGTGGGATCCGATGAATATAGAATACTATGTCAAGTTGATTATCAATCTATCATATATGTGTTGTTTATGTTCTTGCATGCTCTCCGTTGCTAGTAGAGGCTCTGGCCAAGTTGATACTTGTAACTCCAAGAGGGAGTATTTATGCTCGATAGTGGGTTCATGCCTCCATTGAATCTGGGGCAGTGACATAAAGTTCTAAGGTTGTGGATGTGTCTGTTGCCACTAGGGATAAAACATCGATGCTTTGTCTAAGGATATTTGTGTTGATTACACTACGCATCGTACTTAATGCAATTGTCTGTTGTTTGCAACTTAATACCTGGAAGGGGTGCGGATGCTAACTCCGAAGGTGGACTATTTAGGCATAGATGCATGCCGGATGGCGGTCTATGTTCTTTGTCGTAATGCCCCGATTAAATCTCATTGTGATCATCATGATATGTATATGAATCTTTATTTGTCAATTGCCCACCTGTAATTTGTTCACCCAACGATGCTATTTATCTTATTGGAGAGACACCACTAGTGAACTGTGGACCCCGGTCCATTCTTTTACATCCGAAATACAATCTACTGCAATCTTTGTTCTTTGTTGTTCTTCGCAAACAAACATCATTCTTCACACCATACGTTTAATCATTCGTTTTCAGCAAGCCGGTGAGATTGACAACCTCACTGTTACGTTGGGGCAAAGTATCTTGATTGTGTTGTGCAGGTTCCACGTTGGCGCCGAAATCACTGGTGTTGCGCCGCACTACACTCCTCCACCAACAACCTTCACGTGGCCCTTGACTCCTACTGGTTCGATAACCTTGGTTTCATACTGAAGGAAACTTGATTCTATACGCATCACACCTTTCACTTGGGGTTTCCAACGGGCGTGTGCTTCACGCGTTATCACGGTGTGGTGCTGGTGAGTCCTTTGATCCCTCTCGTTTCTAACGCCATTGGTGCTTTGGGGCT
The DNA here is from genome assembly GCF_022539505.1 of Lolium rigidum. Taxonomy (NCBI): domain Eukaryota; kingdom Viridiplantae; phylum Streptophyta; class Magnoliopsida; order Poales; family Poaceae; genus Lolium; species Lolium rigidum. The sequence goes on along the minus strand of NC_061508.1, from coordinate 231,560,809 downwards.
GGCGTTCTGCTCGCGATGCGAGCTCGATTTCACCTCCGGTTTTGGTCACGGGGCGCCGAATCGTTCGTTCTCATGGTGGTGCTAGTCTAGTACGACTGCGCTCTTTCTATTGTAGTTGTTTGTGTTCAGTAATAGTGTGCTCGTCTAGTATTCACGGGAGATTTTCGTTTATGCAGAACGCTCGTATTATTACTCTGTTAGGGATCAGATAACTATGTTGGAATTTGGTCTCTCTGTTTTCCGGACTGCATAAGGATTCACAACTCTACCAATATGTGACTATGCTTATATTGTAATAAACAAATTTGGTTGATTTTAGCTAACATCTCTACGTGGCAATGACTTAATTAATTTGTTATCGAGGGATTGAACAAGTTTGGCTCCGGACTGAGCAGTCTATGTAAAAAACAAGGCATTCATGCATAACCACACCGGAGATCTAAGTTCTTAGTACTAACACATTCTATAAGTAGAATTTAAGGTTCTACATACACACATTAAATCTAAAGGTTATTAATTGTCCATTACAACACCATACGTAAATAAGTTCCAAGGGACATAACATGTATATGGCGGCAAGGCATCAGGCTGAGGCATGCATGGTAGATTCAAATGTTGCGACGCCTCCTCTTGGAAATCCCGCGGAAGGGGGAAGGCGAGGACCCAGCACAAACCTGCCACTCACGGGCGCTGTGGCGAGTGTCCATAGCATGCATCTCAAGGGAAGCCAGCGAACCGTCCTTCACCTTGTAGGGACAGAAGGGGCAAACATGTCGTCCCCTATGCAGTGTCTTCAGCTTCCGAGACTCGAACCTCCTCAGCTGACTCTGCACGTAGGACTCAAAGTTGTCCTCATCGACGTCATCATCTGTGTTGTACTACAAATAAAATTAGTTAGTCATGTGCTTCATACATTAGGGACAGTAAACCAATACAAGAGGCTGCAGACAAACTTAACAGACATTTACTTGATGATTGATCATATATAGAAAGCTTAGAAGTGCAATCTCCATTTATATTGGTGCATATGCAAGATAAAATCAAAAGAAGCGCTATTGTGTATCATATTTTTTGTTGCATCCGTATCAGCGGCTGTGGGAGTTACTCTTATGCAATTTAAAAATGGTGTTACCAACTCCGAACAACAACATGTTGAAGAAGAAGTGCAGGAGATCTGCGTGTCATTATATTAAGGTTAAGAGGTGAGCAAAGAAGCCCCATTACATCCACATTTACATCAACCACCTAGTACACCACTTTGGGTGATGCCGCTGCCGGCTAAACCGGCCTCCTAATGTACATCGCTCATCGTTCCACCTCTACATGCTAACGAGGCCTGCCATTTATCTAAGATGAGGCCTAGGATTTGCTAATTTTGATAATTTTTATCAAGTTTTGATATTTTATTTGGGGTTCTTTTTTCTAAAATACATACTACATATTCTCTGTAACACGCATATACACACATTTTACCTACTAAGATTTCCTATGCACCCATAAGTACATATGAACGCACACACAACTTGAGATTGATAAAATCAAGATAGAAACATGCGATAATCAAGTCAATAAAAACCATTCGCCATCAACAAAAACATGATCGCCTCTTGCTGAAAAAGATCCGCTAAGACAAAACACCAAATCATCACTCTGATGATCCTAACCATCGAATGGTTCTCATTGACAACATCGATATGATCTTACTTGCAATAATTACTTGCAATAATTAAATCGGTATGGAGAGAGTAGCACAAATAGTTTTACTAGATGATCTTACTTGCAATATGAATTCGATGTTGATATGTCGGACATTGTATATTATCAATGATTATTTTACCAATTGATTAACTAACACTCATCTCCAAATCAATGATTACTTTGCCAATCAGTACATTATTAACCGTAGCAGCATCTTTTTCCCCATACAAGACACAATTCAGAGCATCCACTATCAGTCAAGGTAAAAGTATATCCAAGAATTTGTTGACAATGTCCAAGAATTTCACCACAGCGGTTACTAGATCTACTACATCTACTACATCGGTTACGTACCGATCCTACCTACGGATATCGAGCAGCGGTTAGATCTACTACATCGACATAGCAGCGGTTACCAGATCTGAGAGGGGAGACAGAGATTTACCTCGTAAGGCTCGACGTACTGGTTGGCTTCGTAAAAGGCGTCGATCTCCTTGTAGATCGCCTCCGTCTCCTGCAGCCGCACCCTCAGCGAGCGCACCAGCACCGGCAGCAGCCGCCACCGCACCAGCGCCGCCGCCCAGAGCAGCACTGATACGTCTCAAACGTATCTATAATTTCTGATGTTCCATGCTAGTTTTATGACAATACCTACATGTTTTGTTCACACTTTATATCGTTTTGATGCATTTTCCGAACAAACCTATTAACGAGATGCCGAAGTGCCGCTTCCGTTTTCTGCTGTTTTTGGTTTCGTAAATCCTAGTAAGGAAATATTCTCGGAATTGGACGAAATCAACGCCCAGTATCTTATAATTCCACGAAGCTTCCGAACACCGGAGAGGGGCCGGAAGAGAGGCCCGGGGCCACCACACATGGTGGCGGCGCGGCCCAAGGGGGCGCCCCTCGGTGTGTGGGTCCCCCAGACCCCTTCCGACTCCGACTCTTCGCCTATAAGATGCCTCGTGACCTAAATCTTCGAGACGGAAAAACCACGATACGAGAAAAGTTCCAGAGCCGCCGCCATCGCGAAGCTAAGATTCGGGGGACATAAATCTCTGTTCCGGCACGCCGCCGGGACGGGGAATTGCCCCCAGAAGGCATCTCCATCGACACCACCGCCATCTCCATCAACGCTGCTGTCTCCCATGATGAGGAGGGAGTAGTTCTCCCTCGAGGCTAAGGGTTGTACCGGTAGCTATGTGGTTAATCTCTCTCTCTGTACTCCAATACAATGATCTCATGAATTCCTTTGCATGATTGAGATCCATATGATGAGCTTTGTATCACTACTAGTCTATGTGCTACTCTTGTGATGTTATTAAAGTAGTCTATTCCTCCTCCATGGTGTAATGGTGACAGTGTGTGCATCGTGTAGTACTTGGCATAGATTATGATCATAATCTCTTGTAGGTTATGGAGTTAATTATCACTATGATAGTATTGATGTGATCTATTCCCTCTTCATAGTGTAATGGTGACAGTGTGTATGCTATGTTAGTACTCGGTTTAAATTGCAAAGATCTATTATGCTCTAAAGGTTACTTAAATATGAATGCTGAATGTTGTGGCGCTTGTTAACTCCGGCTTGAGGGAGCTCTTGTAGCCCTACACAATGAATGGTGTTTGTCATCCAACAAAAGAGTGTATGTAGCACAAGTCAGAGAAGTTATTTATTTATTATGTGATCAATGTTGAGAGTGTCCACTAGTGAAAGTATGATCCCTAGGCCTTGTTTCCAATACTGCAAACACCGCTTACTTACTGTTCTCTATCGCATGTTTACTTGCTGCCATATTTATTTCAGATTGTTATTACCACTCATATTCATCTATACCACCTGTGTTTTACTATCTCTTCGCCGAACTAGTGCGCCTATACATCTGACAAGTGTATTAGGTGTGTTGGGGACACAAGAGACTTCTTGTATCTTAATTGCAGGGTTGCTTGAGAGGACTATCTTTGACCTCTACCTCCCTGAGTTCGATAAACCTTGGGTGATTCACTTAAGGGAAACTTGTTGCTGTTCTACAAACCTCTGCTCTTGGAGGCCCAACACTGTCTACAAGAATAGAAGCACCCATAGACATCAAGCTATTTTCTGGCGCCGTTGCCGGGGAGGTAAGGTAAAAGGTATTCACATCCTCCGACTACTAAGCTATTTCCTAGCATCATTGCTTTGGTGTGTGAGTGCTCGAAGCTATCTCCTTTAGATCCTGCAATTGCGACTTTTTGTTTCTTGTTTTTATTTTCACTAGTTAGGCTTAATGGAAAACAACAACAAAAATAGAGATCTTTATGAACTTTATCTTGAATTAGGACATGATGTGTTTGAAGAGAAAATTAAAAAACCCATGGAACTTTGTTTGCAAAATAGTTGTAGCAATGTTATTAGCATGAACTCTTTGAACACTATTATTGCTAAAGCTATGGAAGAATTTAAGCTTGGGGAAGCTGGTTGTGATATTTTTAGTCCCCCAAGCATGGAGGAGAAAATTTATTTTGATGATACTTTACCTCCTATATATGATGCTTGCAATGATGAATATGATATTTTCGAGTCCACCTACTATTGAGGAGAAAGTTAATTATGATTACAATATGCCTCCTATATATGATGATTATGGTGATGAGAATAATAATGATAGCTATTTTATTGAATTTGCTCCCACTACAACTAATAAAATTGATTATGCTTATGTGGAGAGTAATAATTTTATGATTGTGGCTCATGACAAGAATGCTTTATGTGATAGTTATATTGTTGAGTTTGTTCATGATGCTACTCGAAAGTTATTATGAGAGAGGGAAACATGGTTATGTGCATCTTAATAATATTAAGTTTCCCTCTTTATGTTGAGAATCTTGAAATTGCACTTGTGTTGCTTTTCTATGCTTGCCACTTTGTTCTTCATGAATTTATTTGTGTACAAGATTCCTTTTCATAGGAAGTGGGTTAGGCTTAAATGTGTTTTGAATTTGCTTCTTGATGCTCTCTTTTGCTTCAACTCTTATTTCTTGCGAGAGTATCATTGAAATTACCGAGCCCATCTTAATGGCTATAAAGAAAGAACTTCTTGGGAGATAACCCATGTGTTTATTTTTCTACTGTATTGTTGAGTCTTGGAAGTTGTTACTACTGTAGCAACCTCTCCTTATCATGTTTTTGTCCCAAGTAAAGTTTCTATGGTAAAGTTGATGCTAGATTTGGAGTTGCTGCGCAGAAACTGAAGGAGATATGCCCTAGAGGCAATAATAAAGTGGTTATTATTTATATCTTTATGTTTATGATAAATGTTTATATATCATGCTAGAATTGTATTAACCGAAACATTAGTACATGTGTGATATGTAGACAACAAGAAGTCCCTAGTATGCCTCTTAAACTAGCTTGTTGATTAATGGATGATTAGTTTCATAATCATGAACATTGGATGTTATTAATAACAAGGTTATATCATTATATGAATGATGTAATGGACACACCCAATTAAGCGTAGCATAAGATCTCGTCATTAAGTTATTTGCTATAAGCTTTCGATTCATAGTTACCTAGTCCTTATGACCATGAGATCATGTAAATCACTTATACCTAGGAAAGGTACTTTGATTACACCAAACACCACTGCGTAAATGGGTGGCTATAAAGGTGGGATTAAGTATCCGGAAAGTATGAGTTGAGGCATATGGATCAATAGTGGGATTTGTCCATCCCGATGACGGATAGATATACTCCGGGCCCTCTCGGTGGAATGTCGTCTAATGTCTTGCAAGCATATGAATGAGTTCATAAGAGACCACATACCACGGTACGAGTAAAGAGTACTTGTCAGGAGACGAGGTTGAACAAGGTATAGAATGATACCGAAGATCAAACCTCGGACAAGTAAAATATCGCGAGACAAAGGGAATTGGTAATGTATGTGAATGGTTCATTCGATCACTAAAGTCATCGTTGAATATGTGGGAGCCATTATGGATCTCC
>NC_061508.1:231506788-231555026 GCF_022539505.1 Lolium rigidum | reverse complement strand
CAGCGAGTATACCCGCGCGCCACCGTGATACGTCTCAAACGTATCTATAATTTCTGATGTTCCATGCTTGTTTTATGACAATACCTACATGTTTTGTTCACACTTTATATCGTTTTGATGCATTTTCCGGAACTAACCTATTGACGAGATGCCGAAGTGCCAGTTCCTGTTTTCTGCTGTTTTTGGTTTCAGAAATCCTAGTAAGGAAATATTCTCGGAATTGGACGAAATCAATGCCCAACATCTTATTTTTCCCGGGAGCTTCCAGAACACCAGAGAGGGTCCAGAGGGGAGGCCAGGGCCCCCACACAGGTGGCCGGCGCGGCCCAGGGGGGGCGCGCCCCCTATTGTCTGGTGACCCCAGACCCCTTCCGACTCCGTTTCTTCGCCTATATAAGTCGTCTTGACCTAAATCTTTGACACGGAAAAACCACGATACGAGAAAAGTTCCAGAGCCGCCGTCATCGCGAAGTCAAGATTCGGGGGACAGAAGTCTCTGTTCCGGCACGCCGCAGGGACGGGGAATTGCCCCCGGAAGCCATCTCCACCGCCATCTTCACCTCCATCGCTGTTCCCATGATGAGGAGGTAGTAATTCTCCCCTGGGGCTGAGGGTTCTACCGTAGCTATGTGGTTAATCTCTCTCTCTCTGTACCCCAATACAATGATCTCGTGAATTGCTTGCATGATTGAGATCCATATGATGAGCTTTGTATCGCTACTAGTTTATGTGCTACTCATGTGATGTTATTAAAGTAGTCTATTCCTCCTGCATGGTGTAAAGGTGACAGTGTGTGCATCATGTGGTTCTTGTCGTAGATTATGATCATAATCTCTTGTAGGTTATGGAGTTAATTATCGCTATGATAGTATTGATGTGATCCATTCCCCCTTTCATAGTGTAATGGTGACAATGTGTATGCTATGTTAGTACTCGGGCTATTTTGCAAAGATCTATTATGCTCTAAGGTTACTTAAATATGAATGCTGAATGTTGTGGCGCTTGTTAACTCCGGCTTGAGGGAGCTCTTGTAGCCCTACACAACGACTGGTGTTTGTCATCCAACAAAAGAGTGTATGTAGCACATATGAGAGAAGTTATTATTTATTATGCGATCAATGTTGAGAGTGTCCACTAGTGAAAGTATGATCCCTAGGCCTTGTTTCCAAACATCGAATCACCGCTTATTTATCGTTACGTTGCATGTTTACTCGCTGCCATATTTTATTCAGATTACTATTACCACTCATATACATCCATACTACTTGTATTTCACTATCTCTTCGCCGAACTAGTGCACCTATACATCCGACAAGTGTATTAGGTGTGTTGGGGACACAAGAGACTTCTTGTATCGTGATTGCAGGGTTGCTTGAGAGGGATATCTTTGACCTCTTCCTCCCTGAGTTCGATAAACCTTGGGTGATCCACTTAAGGGAAAACTTGCGGCTGTTCTACAAACCTCTGCTCTTGGAGGCCCAATACTGTCTACAGGAAAAGAAGCGTGAGTAGACATCACACCGTTGCAAGCATCGGCGTGGTGGCAAACCCGTTCAACCCCAAGAGAAGCGCACGGATTAGCACCGGAGGAGGAGTTCCATGTCGCTTCCTAGCCCCAAAGACATCTCCTCCAGGCATTGACAACCCTTTCCGCACTCTAATCTATAGTCGTGAAATTGAAAGGACTCCCAAGGCAGTATTGCCTAGTGGTTGGGATATGGATCGTTCTAACACTGCAGGAAAGATGAAACCTGAAGCTGAAGGGTGGGGAAACAACTCTAAGAGCTGGGGCTCGCCGTCTGACATACTCATGAACCGCGTTGAGCACAACTCGGAGCTGATTCGCAACTTCACTTACGAGATTGAGGACCTAAAGGAGCTTGTTAAGAAGCTTATCAAGAGTTTATCATCACCACCGAAGGAGTAATTCATCACTGGTATTGGCATCCCCTTGGTTTGTTCCAAGCTTGGGGGAGTGCCGCGGTATCACATCATCACTATCTTTATCTTTTTACTATCAAGTAGTGTCATATCATGAGTAGGGAAGTTATCATATAAGACAGTTTGCAGTGTGGAAGTATCTCTCTCTTAGTTGGTTATCTATGTATCCGTTGGTGTGAGTTATCGTTATGGAATATTAATGAGAAGTCTTATCATTTACTTTTTGCACACCTTATTTTAGTTTGCAATTTACTGTTATATGATTACTCTTGACATTAGTATTGATATCACTTTGGGAGCATCAAGTAAATCTATTTGGTTTTGGCAAACTTAGCATTGGTCAATAGCAACAACACTTTGAGTTTAAATAAAAGAGGAAATACATGTAGATATATTACTTTATTATCTTTCTTTCTTGTTAGCTAATGAGTTTAGTATTCTGAAGTTAAAATTTCTTGTGCTTACAAGGACGAAGATGCATGATTGTTTCTATCACATGTATATTTGTTTGTTTCCCTCAACTCTTATGCTTGCTAATCAACCTTGCTAGCCAAAGACCTGTATTGAGAGGGAATGCTTCTCATACATCCAAAACCTTAAACCAAACCCATGCCGTTTGTGTCCACCATAACTACCTACTATGTGGTATTTTGCGCCACTCCAAGTAAATACTTCATGTGCTACCTTTAAATAATTCAAACTATATTACTCCTTATTTGTGTCAATGTTTTATAGCTCATGAGGAAGTATGTGGTGTTTTATCTTTCGATCTTTTTGGGCGGACTTTCACCAATGGACTAGTGGCACATCCGCTTATCCAATAATTTTGCAAAAAGAGCTGGCAACGGGGTTCCCAGCCCCAACTAATAACTTTCATTAATAATTCTCTTCACATGTTTTGCCCTGATTTATCAGTAAGCAACTTAATTTTGCAATAGACACTCCTCCATGGTATGAGAAATGTTGGAAGGCACCCGAGGATTCGGTTAGCCATGGATTGAGAAAGCAAAGGTTGGGGGGAGTGTCATCCATAAATAAAACTAAAATATATGTGTAAACAAAAGAGAAGGGGGATGATCTACCTTGCTGGTAGAGATAACGTCCTTCATGGGAGCCGCTCTTGGAAGGTTTGTTTGGCAAGGGGGTTAGAGTGCCCACTACCATTCGTTGACAACAGCAAACACCACTAAAAATCTTACTTTTATGCTCTTTATATGATTTCAAAACTTAAAAAGCTCTAGCACATGATTTAATCCCTGCTTCCCTCTGCGAAGGGCCTATCTTTTACTTTTATGTTGAGTCAGTAAACCTATTTCCCTCTATCTTAAGCAAGCAATTGAGTTGTTGTGATCCAACCATTTATGCTATGATCTAGTTAATCATGCATTTTATTCTTCCTTGTTTAGTACAGATTTTATCTGAATGAATATGACTTTGAAGGCTAACAATGATTATGAGGAGATTGTTATGATTGAGGATGAAAGCCCTGCCATATAAATTCTAATATAAAGGCTTTGCTTAGAAGATAAGTACAATCTGTTAATAGTTCTCTGACCAAGAACAAAGTTTGCCATAACCAATTATGATTTCCTATGACCTTTATTTGTGATTTCTCTTTACTTATTTCAAGTTGAGTTATATGAGGAAGATGTTTACTAGAATGTCTTGTGTGAATTAATATGATGCTTCTTGTCCGTATTTTATTTATCGACTCTTCACTCCATAAACATGTGGTCTTGTTTATCGAGCTCGGTTCGCTTGGGGACAAGCGAAGTCTAAGCTTGGGGGAGTTGATACGTCCATTTTGCATCACTATTTTATATCATAATTTACTCGTTATTCATTGATATATTTCATATTTAGAGATGATACTTATGTTATTTCACCTATTTTGCATGTTTCATGATTATTGGAGAATTATTCACCGGAGTCAGGATTCTGCTGGAAAAAGCACCGTCAGGACGCCATATTTCTGAAGATCAACAATTGACGGAAATTACACGGAACATCTTATTTTTCCAGAAGAATGAGCCAGCCAAAAGGAGGAGCCGAGGAGGTCCGCCATGGGCCCCCCATAGGCCGGCGCGGGCCCAGCCCTGGCCGCGCCGCCATGTGGGGAGGGGGCCCACAACCCCCTTCGGCCTCCTCTCTTTCGCGTACTTCTTCTACCCGAAAACCTAAGGCACGGGGGATAAGCGAGAATAGACACAGCCGCCTCTGCGGGGCGGAGAAACACCAGAGAGAAAAGAGCTCTCCGGCGGGCAGGAATCCGTCGGGGAAATTCCCTCCCGGAGGGGGAAATCGTCGCCATCGCCACCGTCATCGAGCTGGACTTCATTGGGATCATCATCATCATCTCCACCATCGACACCGCCATCTCCACCGCTGCACCTCGTCACCGCTGTAACATCTAGGGTTGAATCTTGATTGTTTGATAGGGGAAACTCTCCCGGTATTGATTACTACTTGTTATTGATGCTATTGAGTGAAACCATTGAACCAAGGTTTATGTTCAGATTGTTATTCATCATCATATCACCTCCGATTATGTTCCATATGATGTCTCGTGAGTAGTTCGTTTAGTTCTTGAGGACATGGGTGAAGTCTAAATGTTAGTAGTGAACTATGTTGAGTAATATTTAATGGTTTGATATTTAAGTTGTGGTGTTATTCTTCTAGTGGTGTCATGTGAACATCGACTACATGATACTTCACCTTTATGGGCCTAGGGGAGTACATCTTGTATTCGTTTGCTAATTGTGGGGTTGCCGGAGTGACAAGCAACTCTGATCCCCGTTGGTATATCGATGCGGGAGGGATAGCAGGGATCTCGCAGTTTAAGGTCTGTGGTTAGATTTATCTTAATTACTTTCTTGTATTTGCGGATGCTTTCAAGGGGTATAATCACAAGTATGTATTAGTCCTAGGAAGGGCGGTGCATTAGCATAGGTTCACCCACACAACACTTATCAAAACAATGAAGATTAATCAACTATATGAAGCGAAAGCACTAGACTAAATCCCCGTGTGTCCTCAAGAACGTTTGGTCATTATAAGTAAACAAACCGGCTTGTCCTTTGTGCTAAAAAGGATTGGGCCACTCGCTGCAATTATTACTCTCGCATTTTACTTACTTGTACTTTATTTATCCGCTATATCAAAACCCCCGAAAACTTGTCTGTGAGCATTTACAGTGAATCCTTCATCGAAACTGCTTGTCAACACCTTCTGCTCCTCGTTGGGTTCGACACTCTTATTTATCGAAAGTACTACGATACACCCCCTATACTTGTGGGTCATCACTGGTCCAAACTTACTCACTTAACATTATTACAATCCAGAAATGTACATCATAAGGGAGCTCCTCTTGGGTCCGCAGAGGATAACTCGGAAGTTCCAGTCGAACTCCACTAAGCCTACGCACTATAGGTAGGACTAGACTTAGAACCATGACTACTCGAGCAGCTTATTCTATATTGTTCGGTGCTGCCCGACTACTGCTATAGAACCCTAATAGTCATCTTGTTGGTGCAAAACTCGATCAGGTAGTCCACTCCTTCAACGCCTCCAGAAAGATCTGGCTCCTCGTAGTAAATGTCATCCGCGTAGTTTGCCTCCTCGGGGTTCCCCTCAATGTTGTTCTAGCAATCTAAGCATGTGATTTAAAGAGGGATGAGTACGAGCGTACTATACAAGTTCATTATAGGAAAGAGGTGTTTTATGCACTAGCTACGACCATGAACCAGAAAGTCCAAGGCCATGCAAGTGAAATAGCAAGGTCTATATCACGTGTTTTGTGTGTTTGATAACAACACTTGAATGAATTTAACCGTTGATACGTCTCCGACGTATCGATAATTTCTTATGTTCCATGCCACATTATTGATGATATCTACATGTTTTATACACATTATATGTCATATTTATGCGTTTTCCGGAACTAACCTATTGACGAGATGCCGAGGGGCCAGTTCCTGTTTTCTGCTGTTTTTGGTTCCAGAAATCCTAGTAAGGAAATATTCTCGGAATCGGACGAAATCAATGCCCAGCATCCTATTTTTGGACGAAGCTTCCAGAACACCCGAGAGCCGCCAGAGAGAAGCCCTGGGGGCCCCACACAACACCCTAGCGCGGCCAGAGGGGGGGCCGCGCCGCCTTAGTGTGTGGGCCCACCAGGCCCCCTCCGAGGCTGCCCTTTCGCCTATATAAGGTCCCTGACCTAAAAACCCCGAAGGAGGAAGCCACGGTACGCGAAACCTTCCAGAGCCGCCGCCATCGCGAAGCCAAGATCTGGGGGACAGGAGTCTCTGTTCCGGCACGCCGCCGGGACGGGGAAGTGCCCCCGGAAGGCTTCTCCATCGACACCGCTGCCATCTCCACCACCATCTTCATCACCGCTGCTGCTCCCATGAGGAGGGAGTAGTTCTCCATTGAGGCTCGGGGCTGTACCGGTAGCTATGTGGTTCATCTCTCTCCTATGTACTTCAATACAATAATCTCATGAGCTGCCTTACATGATTGAGATTCATATGATGATGCTTGTAATCTAGATGTCATTATGCTAATCAAGTGGGTTTTACTTATGTGATCTCCGGAGACTCCTTGTCCCACGTGTGTAAAGGTGACAGTGTGTGCACCGTGTGGGTCTCTTAGGCTATATTTCACGAGAATACTTATTCACCGTTATGAATGGCGTAGTGAAGTGCTTATTTATATCTCTTTATGATTGCAATATGTTTTGTATCACAATTTATCTATGTGCTACTCTAGTGATGTTATTAAAGTAGTTTTATTCCTCCTGCACGGTGTAATGGTGACAAGTGTGTGCATCCGTGTTAGTACTTGGCGTAGGCTATGATTATGATCTCTTGTAGATTATGAAGTTAACTATTGCTATGATGGTATTGATGTGATCTATTCCTCCTACATGGTGTGAAGGTGACGGTGTGCATGCTATGTTAGTACTTGGTTTAGTCGTGTCGATCTTTCATGCACTCTAAGGTTATTTAAATATGAACATTGAATTGTGGAGCTTGTTAACTCCGGCATTGAGGGTTCGTGTAATCCTACGCAATGTGTTCATCATCCAACAAGAGAGTGTAGAGTATGCATTTATCTATTCTGTTATGTGATCAAAGTTGAGAGTGTCCACTAGCGAAAGTCTAATCCCTAGGCCTTGTTCCTAAATATCGCTATCGCTGCTTGTTTACTTGTTTCATTGCGTTACTACTCGCTGCGTTACTACTGCTTGTTTACTTCCTACAATATTACTACCATCAACCGCACGCCGATAAGCTATTTTCCGGCGCCGTACTACTGCTCATATTCATTCATACCACTTGTATTTCACTATCTCTTCGCTGAACTAGTGCACCTATTAGGTGTGTTGGGGACACAAGAGACTTCTTGCTTTGTGGTTGCGGGGTTGCATGAGAGGGATATCTTTGACCTCTTCCTCCCTGAGTTCGATAAACCTTGGGTGATCCACTTAAGGTAAACTTGCTGCTGTTCTACAAACCTCTGCTCTTGGAGGCCCAACACTGTCTACAAGAATAGAAGCACCCGTAGACATCAAGCTATTTTCTGGCGCCGTTGCCGGGGAGGAAAGGTAAAAGGTACTCACACTCCGGATCTCGGCTACCAAGCTATTTTCCGGCGCCGTTGTAAGTACTCGAAGCTATTTCCTTTAGACTCTGCAATTGCGACATTTGGTTTCTTGTTTACACTAGTTAGGCATAATGGACAACAATGACCTTCTTATTCTATTTCCTGATTTAAGACATGGATGGTTTGATGCGAAAATTAAAAAACCCATGGAACATATTAATATGAATGCTTTGAACACTATTGTTGCTAATGCTATGGAAAATTCTAAGCTTGGGGAAGCTGGCTTTGATGAGCATGATATTTTTAGTCCCCCAAGCATTGAGGATAAAATTTACTTTGATGATACTATGCCTCCTATATTTGATGATGAGAATAATAATGATAGCTACTTTGTTGAATTTGCTCCCACTACAACTAATAAAATTGATTATGCCTATGTGGAGAGTAATAATTTTATGCATGAGACTCATGATAAGAATGCTTTATGTGATAGTTATATTGTTGAGTTTGCTCATGTTGCTACTGAAAGTTATTATGAGAGAGGAAAATATGGCTGTAAAAATTTTCATGTTACTAAAACACCTCTCTATGTGCTGAAATTTTTGAAGCTACACTTGTTTTATCTTCCTATGCTTGTTACTTTGCTCTTCATGAACTTGTTTATTTACAAGATTCCTATGCATAGAAAGCATGTTAGACTTAAATGTGTTTTGAATTTGCCTCTTGATGCTCTCTTTTGCTTCAACTTCTATTTCTTGCGAGTGCATCATTAAAACTGCTGAGCCCATCTTAATGGCTATAAAGAAAGAACTTCTTGGGAGATAATCCATGTGTTTTTTTTACTACAGTACTTTGTTTTATATTTGTATCTTGGAAGTTGTTTACTACTGTAGCAACCTCTCCTTATCATATTTTTGTGCCAAGTAAAGTTTCTATGTTAAAGTTGATGTTATATTTGGGATCGCTGCGTGAGAAACAGCATTGCTGTCTGTCACGAATTCTGGCACAAGTCTCTGTAGAAAATTCAAAAACATCTGCCAATTTACGAGCGTGATCCTCAGATATGTACGCAACTTTCATTAGTTTTGAGTTTTTCCATTTGAGCAAGTCTGGTGCCATTTTAAAATTCGTCTTTACGAACTGTTCTGTTTTGACAGATTCTGCCTTTTATTTCGCATTGCCTCTTTTGCTATGTTGAATGAATTTCTTTGATCCATTAATGTCCAGTAGCTTTATGCAATGTCCAGAAGTGTAAAGAATGATTGTGTCACCTCTGAATATGTGAATTATTAATTGTGCACTAACCCTCTAATGAGTTTGCTTGAAGTTTGGTGTGAAGGAAGTTTTCAAGGATTAAGAGAGGAGTATGATATACTATGATCAAGAGGAGTGAAAGCTCTAAGCTTGGGGATGCCCCCGTGGTTCACCCCTGCATATTTTAAGAAGACTCAAGCGTCTAAGCTTGGGGATGCCCAAGGCATCCCCTTCTTCATCGACAACATCATCAGGTTCCTCCCCTGAAACTACATTTTTATTCGGTCACATCTTATGTACTTTACTTGGAGCGTCTGTATGTTTTTGTTTTTGTTTTTGTTTGAATAAATACTTGTGTGGGAGAGAGACACGCTCCGCTGATTCGTATGAACACATGTGTTCTTAGCTTTTAATTTTCATGGCGAAGGTTGAAACTGCTTCGTTAATTGTTATATGGTTGGAAACGGGAAATGCTACATGTGGTAATTGGTAAAATGTCTTGGATAATGTGATACTTGGCAATTGTTGTGCTCATGTTTAAGCTCTTGCATCATATACTTTGCACTCATTAATGAAAAAATACATAGAGCTTGCTAAAATTTGGTTTGCATAATTGGTCTCTCTAAGGTCTAGATAATTTCTAGTATTGGGTTGAACAACAAGGAAGACGGTGTAAAGTCTTATAGTGTTTACAATATGTCTTTTATGTGAGTTTTGCTGCACCGGTTCATCCTTGTGTTTGTTTCAAATAACCTTGCTAGCCTAAGCCTTGTATCGAGAGGGAATACTTCTCATGCATCCAAATCCTTGAGTCAACCACTATGCCATTTGTGTCCACCATACCTACCTACTACATGGTATTTCTCCGCCATTCCAAAGTAAATTGCTTGAGTGCTACCTTTAAACAATTCAAAAGTTATTACCTCTTATTTGTGTCAATGTTTTATAGCTCATGAGGAAGTATGTGGTGTTTATCTTTCAATCTTGTTGGGCAACTTTCACCAATGGACTAGTGGCTTCATCCGCTTATCCAATAACTTTGCAAAAAGAGCTGGCAATGGGATTCCCAGTCCCAAATTAATTAACAAAAATAGACACTCCTCCATGATATGTGATTGTTGGACGGCACCCGAAGGATTCGGTTAGCCATGGCTTGGGAAAGCAAAGGTGGGGAGGAGTGTCATCATAATAAAACTAAAATAAAAATGCACTCCTTCATGGTATGAGATTGTTGGCAGGCACCCGAGGATTCGGTTAGCCATGGTTTGTGAAAGCAAGGTTGGAAGGAGTGCCACCCAAAAATAAAATAAAATGGGAGCCGCTCTTTGAAGGTTTGTCTGGCAAGGGGGTTAGAGTACCCACTACCATTCGTTGACAACAACAAACACCTCTCAAAATTTTACTTTTTATGCTCTCTATATGTTTTCAAAACCAAAGCTCTAGCACAAATATAGCAATCAATGCTTCCCTCTGCGAAGGGCCATTCTTTTACTTTTATTGTTGAGTCAGTTCACCTATTTCTCTCCATCTCAAGAAGCAAACACTTGTGTGAACTGTGCATTGATTCCTACATACTTGCATATTGCACTTGTTATATTACTTTACATTGACAATATCCATGAGATATACATGTTATAAGTTGAAAGCAACCGCTGAAACTTAATCTTCCTTTGTGTTGCTTCAATACCTCTACTTTGAATTATTGCTTTATGAGTTAACTCTTATGCAAGACTTATTGATGCCTGTCTTGAAAGTGCTATTCATGAAAAGTCATTGCTTTATGATTCAGTTGTTTACTCATGTCATTACCATTGTTTTGATCGCTGCATTCATTACATATGTTTACAATATGACCAAGTTTATGACGGCATGTCACTTCAGAAATTATCTTTGTTATCGTTTTACCTGCTCGGGACGAGCAGAACTAAGCTTGGGGATGCTGATACGTCTCCGACGTATCGATAATTTCTTATGTTCCATGCCACATTATTGATGATATCTACATGTTTTATACACATTATATGTCATATTTATGCGTTTTCCGGAACTAACCTATTGACGAGATGCCGAGGGGCCGGTTCTCGTTTTCTGCTGTTTTTGGTTCCAGAAATCCTAGTAAGGAAATATTCTCGCAATCGGACGAAATCAATGCCCAACATCCTATTTTTGGACGAAGCTTCCAGAACACCCGAGAGCCGCCAGAGAGAAGCCCTGGGGGCCCCACACAACACCCTGGCGCAGCCAGAGGGGGGGCCGCGCCGCCTTAGTGTGTGGGCCCACCAGGCCCCCTCCGAGGCTGCCCTTTCGCCTATATAAGGTCCCTGACCTAAAAACCCCGAAGGAGGAAGCCACGGTACGCGAAACCTTCC
Organism: Lolium rigidum; assembly: GCF_022539505.1. NCBI lineage: Eukaryota > Viridiplantae > Streptophyta > Magnoliopsida > Poales > Poaceae > Lolium > Lolium rigidum. The sequence goes on along the minus strand of NC_061508.1, from coordinate 231,543,855 downwards.
AGAGCCGCCGCCATCGCGAAGCCAAGATCTGGGGGACAGGAGTCTCTGTTCCGGCACGCCGCCGGGACGGGGAAGTGCCCCCGGAAGGCTTCTCCATCGACACCGCTGCCATCTCCACCGCCATCTTCATCACCGCTGCTGCTCCCATGAGGAGGGAGTAGTTCTCCATTGAGGCTCGAGGCTGTACCGGTAGCTATGTGGTTCATCTCTCTCCTATGTACTTCAATACAATAATCTCATGAGCTGCCTTACATGATTGAGATTCATATGATGATGCTTGTAATCTAGATGTCATTATGCTAGTCAAGTGGGTTTTACTTATGTGATCTCCGGAGACTCCTTGTCCCACGTGTGTAAAGGTGACGAGTGTGTGCACCGTGTGGGTCTCTTAGACTATATTTCACTGAATACTTATTCACCGTTATGAATGGCGTAGTGAAGTGCTTATTTATATCTCTTTATGATTGCAATATGTTTTGTATCACAATTTATCTATGTGCTACTCTAGTGATGTTATTAAAGTAGTTTTATTCCTCCCGCACGGTGTAATGGTGACGGTGTGTGCATCCGTGTTAGTACTTGGCGTAGGCTATGATTATGATCTCTTGTAGATTATGAAGTTAACTATTGCTATGATGGTATTGATGTGATCTATTCCTCCTACATGGTGTGAAGGTGACGAGTGTGCATGCTATGTTAGTACTTGGTTTAGTCGTGTCGATCTTTCATGCACTCTAAAGTTATTTAAATATGAACATTGAATTGTGGAGCTTGTTAACTCCGGCATTGAGGGTTCGTGTAATCCTACGCAATGTGTTCATCATCCAACAAGAGAGTGTAGAGTATGCATTTATCTATTCTGTTATGTGATCAAAGTTGAGAGTGTCCACTAGCGAAAGTCTAATCCCTAGGCCTTGTTCCTAAATATCGCTATCGCTGCTTGTTTACTTGTTTCTTTGCGTTACTACTCGCTGCGTTACTACTGCTTGTTTACTTCCTACAATATTACTACCATCAATCGCACGCCGATAAGCTATTTTCTCGGCGCCGTACTACTGCTCATATTCATTCATACCACTTGTATTTCACTATCTCTTCGCCGAACTAGTGCACCTATTAGGTGTGTTGGGGACACAAGAGACTTGCTTTGTGGTTGCAGGGTTGCATGAGAGGGATATCTTTGACCTCTTCCTCCCCGAGTTCGATAAACCTTGGGTGATCCACTTAAGGGAAACTTGCTGCTGTTCTACAAACCTCTGCTCTTGGAGGCCCAACACTGTCTACAAGAATAGAAGCACCCGTAGACATCAACCGTGTGCAAAGATTGTCTTTGAAAGATTTGCAGGTGCACGGTGCCCTCGCTGAACACGTCATGATCGGAAGACTGAAGCGTAGCTTATAGGTTTTCTGGTTGTGCGTGTGTGTCGCGAGGTGACGTGGTTGGAGAGGAAAAGAGGAAAAAGCAGCTTCTGCCTGATCGGTACTACCGGTACCAGGAGCGGTAATACCGCTACCCTACTGGTACCGCCCTACAGTACCGCTCTGGAAGATTGCACTGAAAAGTCCCACAGAGAGCCTTACGGTACCTCTATGGTACCTTGAGCGGTAGTACCGCCTTGGTACCGCTTAGATACCGTAACGCAAGTTACGGCACCACCGCTTTGGTACCGCGAGGGTCCAGGGACTCACAGAGGCCATTGCGGTACCTCAAGCGGTACTACCGCTGTGAGTCCACGTGGCTAAATCTATGGGGGATTTTGAATCCAGATTGGTACTACCGCTTGCCAAAGCGGTAGTACCGGTTGTGCGGAAACTCCACATAACGGTTGGATTTGGAGGGACCTATATAAAGGCCCCTTCTTCCCCAGCTCGTTTTTATCTCTTATCTCTCTCTCTCCTCCATTGTTGCTGAGCTCAAACCTTGAGGATCTCCTCACCTACCCAATCAATCTTGCCCAAATTCGGAGGAGTGGTGGAGGAGGCCCCGATCTATACATCTACCAAGAGAGAATTCACCAATACCATCTAGTCCTTAGTGGATCTTGAAGTTAGGGTTCCTATAGTGGGATCTTGGAGGAAGTGCTCCTATATATGGAGGCTAGCTTGGAGTTGTGCTAGCCCCATAGGGTGTTGGGAGCCTCCTAGTGTTGTGGAGCTTGCCCCAACCTTGTGAAGGAACCACCGCCTTGACCGGTGCCTTAGTGGAGAAGGGGGAGCCCCTTTGTGGAGCTCTCTCGAGGAAGAAGGTGAGGCTTTCCTTCGTGGTGTGGCCGTCTAGCCTCTTGTGGGAGGCTAGCACCTCCTCAACGCAGACGTACTCCCTTTTGTGGGAGGAACTGCGGGAAACAAACCTCGCCTCGTCTCCGCGCTCCCGGTTGTCCCGCTCCCTAAAATTACTATTGTATTTGGTTTCTTTGCTTGTTGCACTAGCCTAGGTTCACACTAGGATCACCTCTATCACCAAAGCTATCACCTTTACTTCCGCACCGCACTAAAAATTAAAAAAGGATAAAAAATTGCATAGCGACCATTCACCCCCCTCTTGTTCGCTAAGATCCATTCAGCAAGAATGTTTAAAAGAGATGGTTGAGAGGGGAAAGTCGAGAATGAACCGGACGCTATATGGCCCTCGCAGAAATCGGCATATCATTCGCCCACGTGTGCAATGGTCCCCAAACAACATCTGAGCATTTTTTGAGTACAAAGGAAATACATACAAAATACATAGGGTGGGCCCATACCAACGAGAGAGAGAAACGGGCATTTTTTCCTTGTTTAACCAGGAGATCGAGCCCGCCCGTTCTCCTCGTCTCTCTCCTAATTCCGAACACTGTCAAATCCCCCATCTCCTGGCAGCGGCGAGCCCTCCATCGAGCTCTCCCTCCAGCCACCGGCCTTTTGCTCCCCTACCCTCGTAGCTCGAGGGCCCATGCGATGTACAACAATGACACGACAATTTCGTGCTCAACACCGCCCCTGCTCGTGCTAATCGCGTGCACGCGGCTCGGTCCTCTCGGTGAATTTAATGCCCATCGGGACACGCTCGGGGCGGCGTCGGGACGCGCTCGGGGTAGCTGCACGGCACATGCGGCGCGACCGTGCTGCTCCTCCACCTCGGCTCCTCCCACGGCCGCGGCCGACGTGGCGAGCGCGCCGGCGTGGCGGACGTGGCCGGGTTGTGGAAGCGCGCGGGCGGGGTGGCGTGGCGGACGCGGACGCGGGGGGTGTGGCGGACGTGCTCGCGAACGCTGCAGCGGCGACGACGCGGCGGCCATGGCGTGCGTGCACGCGTGCGGGGTCGGTGGCGCGCCGCGGTGGCCGCAGCCTCATAGGCCTCTCGTCTGCTGCTGCACGGACGGTGGCCCCGGCGTTCCGCGTTCTGCGCGACGATGGGAGGTCAGCATCAACATCTAGGAGGGCGGCTCCGGGGGCCGGGGAAGGAGGAGGAGGCGCTGGCGGGACGGCGGTGGCGGACATGGACGATCTTGCCGTGGTGGACGTGGACGCTACCGGATTCGCGCCGACGGTAAGACCTTGATCCTCTCCGGCATGGTTGCGGCGCCGGCTCCGTCAACATGGACATCGCGCCCGGCATCCTGCGTGCGCACGGACGCTGCTGCTACAAGCATGATGGCCCACGCGTGCTGCTGATGTGTCTGAACGAGTCCGAGCTCACCGTGAGACCAGATATAATGTACTGAAACTAAAAATTATGTTATGGGCTAATTAGATAATATCATCCTCGACATTATTTAGACATGACATATATTTACGATATTAATATATTTCTTTTATCGAAAAAACTAGAGAGGACATCATGGAGAGGCATGGATGCTTCTTAGTTCTACTTAAGTCTACTCTATTCAAAGATGCTTAGTTCTTTTTAAATATACTAGCAAAAGTGCCCGTGCGTTGCACCGGGAGAGAAATATAAAATTCAGGGCTACAACTTAAAACTCATCGGTGAAAAATAAAAGTTCATATGTTCCCCGTCGTCGCTCCATGACCGTTGAGGAGCAACGACATTACAAAAAAGAAATATACTACTACATGAAACAGTTTCTATATTCATAGATCCCATATAAGATGATGTGACAATTTTAATATTCTACTTTAGAAAAGTTATATCACAATTAAACAACAATTTGGGAAAATGAAAAACATGGAACATAAAAAAAGTGACGTGTAAGGTAGCTACTCACGATTGACAGGTTGACAGGTTGACAGATTGAGAACTGTTGAAAGTAGGCTTCACCTCTCTACAACAGGAACATTGCAAAACTCAGGCATAAGAGCATCTCCAGTCGCGTCCCCCAAACCGTCCCCCAAAGGGATTTGGGGCGCGCCGGACAAAAAAAGCGTTCCAGCCGCGTCCCCCAAAGCCCTTTTTTGTCCGGCGCGCCCCGATACGGTGTCCGGCGCCCGAGCCCGTCCCCGTCCCACGGGGGACGCACCGGGGACGCCGGACACAACGCAAGCGAGGCCAACCGACGCGGGCCCGACCCGTCAGCGGCACAGGGAAAATTCGTCTCACACTCCCGCCAAATCCCGCCGCTCCCGCCAAATCGCGCCTATACCGCCGCGCACGGGCCTCCCAAAACATATCCTCGCCGCCGATTCATTTCTCCTATCCCGCCGATTTCTTTCTCCCTCCCGCCGTGCACCCGCCGCCGCCGCTACCCTCTCCCCATTCCATGGCGCCGCCGACAGCCCCCAAAAAGATGGCGAAGAAAGCGGCCAAGAAGCCGCCGGGCAATGCGACGATAGGGGCGAAAGCGCCGTTCGCGAAGCCGCGGAAGGCGCCGGCTGCGAAGAAGAAGCCTGAAGGCATGACCGAAGATGAATGGCAGCAAGATTGCCTGCGCCGGAAGCTATCGACGGCGGAGCGGAAAGGACGGAGGGCGGCGGAGCTGGAGAAGAAGGCTCTGGCGGCGCGCCGGCACCCGCGCATAATCGCCGGGTGTATCGCCGCCACCAACGCGAGCCCATATAGTACGAACGTGCCGGTGTACGTTCGGGAGTCTTCTCTCCGTCGCAAGCCGCCTTCTACAACGACGGCCCCTCCGCCACTCCCGGGTGCGTGACGCCTAACTTGTCGCCGCACTACCGGGATGCGCTGCCGCACGGCGGCTTCAACCCCAACAACCTCTACTCCCCGGCGTACGAGCAACGCGAGCCGGGACCCGGTCCGGACGACGGCCCTTTCACCGGCCGCAGGGGTCCGCTCGAATACGACGGCGCCGGTCTGCCGAGGAGGACGACGGGGTTGAGGAGGAGGATGACGAGGAAGAGGACGGGGTGGAGGACGACGAGGAGGACGACGTTGAGGACGAAGAGGGCGGCGAGGAAGAGGGCGGCGAGGAAGAGGACGACGAGGGTGCCGGTGACGATGATCTCGTGGAGGTAGACGCGGACGGCGTGAGGACGAAGAAGAAGAAGAAGAAGGCGTCGGGCACACGAGGCCCGAAGTGGACGGTTCTGGAAGATCTTTGTCTGTGCGAGTCGTGGGCGACGGTGAGCCATGACTCCATCATCGGCGCCAACCAAAAAGGCGGGAAGTATTGGGCGAGGATCAAGGCCGAGTTCGATGAGCGCAAGCCGATCAACAGCGACTACCGGAAAGTGCCAATGAAGAGGAGCCGAGAAGGCAATGTCGACGCGATGGGCCATCATCCGGGCGTCGGTGAACTCCTTCCATGGGTACCATCACGACTTAGAGACCAGAGGCGACAGCGGCGCCGACGTCGGCCAACTGGTACGACTGTTTCTTCCATAATCCGTAGCGCCCACATTGTGTTCGATGAAATGACTCTGCTTTCTTTGGTTAGTTTGATCGGGCTATGGAATTGTACGCCAAGTACTCGGATGGTCACAAGCCGTTCGCGCTGACGCATTGCTATGGCAAGCTCAAAGTGAATGAGAAATGGAAGTTGACGCGCTCGTCGTTGTCCAAGGGGAAGGACGCCATTGATCCGGACGCGCCGCCGGCAACGTCGGCAGGGCGTCCTATCGGCAACAAGGCTGCCAAGGCCGCCTTGGCCGACGCTGCGTCGTCCGAGAAGACGCAGGCGTCGATCACGAAATGCCTCGCCGACGTCTCCTCGACCTTTATCTCCCGCGACAAGAAGGCCGACCAAAGGTGGGCCGAGCTGCTCAAGAGGCAAGAGGAGAAGCCGGAGCTCAAGAAACGCAGGGACGACATGTCCCCGCCGAGAACGTCGACAGAGGGAATGTCTCCCGGACGCGAGCGGCGCACAACTTCTTCAAAGGCCGGATCCTCGACGACATCGAAGCCAAAATGGCGGCGGCGGACGCGGCGGCCCCGGCAGCCGGCATCGGCATCGGCGGCAGCGGCAGCGCAGCAAGAGCAGGCCGACGCGTCTTCTACTGCTACACCTGCGTCGGCCTCCGCGTCGGCGACGGAGCGGACGCACCATGCACAGGAACAGAGCGGATCGCGACGAGGTCGTCGTGCTCGACGGGCCTGCGTCGACTCAGGACACGACGCCGTCGACCAACCCCTTCTTCTAATTTGCATGCACCACCGGTCTGTAATATGATCGCGCGCCCAGCACTTTGATCGATCGCCGCTACTCCGATCGCGACGAACCGGTGGGAACGATCTCTTTTGAATGCATCTATTTGAATTTCTGATTGGGGGCGGCGTTTGGGGACGCGGCTGGGGAGCGACATCCCCCAAACGCGGCACGAACAAAACACGTCCCCCAAACGCTCGATCCGGCGCGGTTTGGGGGACGGTTTGGGGGACGCGACTGGAGATGCTCTAACATGAGAGAGGAGATCTGCACTGCAGCAGCTTGCCTCCTTCCACGATTGCAGTTGCATGCGTCGCCGGCGTGCCCCCACCGAGCCGTGTGTGTACTGTTTCCTTCAAATGCCTGCTCTCCCCCGCAGCTAGTTGCATGTTGTGATGCTAGCTGCTGCTTTGTCAGGTGCTAGTCCTATGAATATATGATCATGAAATCTGGATATCAGCTTTTTCCCGTGTTCAGCTATAGTGGTGTCTTCCTTAGTTCACCTCGACCTCGTCCGAATCGTCGTCATATCTGATCGGGCTGGACGGCTGGGCGAATTAGAGGCGATTCTTCTCCTTTCTCTAAACTTTCCCTCTGCCATGTAGGAAAATACACTGATCAGACATGTCAGAATTCTCTCCCAAATCTTTTAATCACGATTGAATCCCGAACCAACTGATGTCATTGTCGTCGCCCAGCGGGGGCCCAAATCTTTCAATCTCGATTGAATCCCGACCACGAAGGGGAAAACTGGAAAAGTCCATCTTGAAGGTTACTGCGTGCGTGGAGGAGCGGGCAAAACAGGGAGAGGGCTCGGGCGCGGCCCTTCGGCGCAGTCCCCTGCAGTTCTCAGGTCATCCATCGACTGTGGCATCCACGCCGCTGCCCCTGACTACGGCTTTGCCTCCACCCACCAGCGCAGCGCCACCCCGGAGCTCGACTCGCCGCTTCACCCAGCCTCTGCCCCGCCTGGCTCGCCTCTAGACGCGCTCGAGCAAGCCTGCGCGTCGTCGCCTTGTTACTCCTCACGGGTCGCGGCCCTCCTCCCGAGCTCTGCGTCCACCCGTCAGCATAGCCTACCCAGGGATCTCCACGAGCGCCGCCTCGTCCTGCCTCCGCCCCGCCCGTGTCCCCTTTAGGCGGGCCCGCGCGACCCGGTATAGCAGTGGACGATGCAAGGCGGCGCTTGCCTGCCGGACGGATTTCGATCATAGATCGATTTGAAGCACGGCTACCGATCCGGTTGCCTTACCGGGATCGTTCGCGAGCGGAGACTCATGGGAATAAAAGGAGCCAACCGGTAAGGGTAACCTGCTGTATTAAGGGATTTGGTGGGAGGGTAAAATCGTCCTAATAAAAGTTGGACGAAAATTTTGGTAGAAACCTTAGCTCCTTTATTATTAGGTATAGATATAGATTATGTGCCTGCTCCGTGCAACAGTTTCGGTGTAAGCTCTAGTCAACAAATGTGTTGCGTCAATTAATATGAATTGGAGGGAGTAATTTATTTCTATATAAATGTTGCACTTTTACAGGTTATGGACAATATAGAAATGGATGTTGATGTTTCAAAAGAAGCCATCACCGTAGTTGGAAGGGACACTAGACTCACATATTTTTTACAAATGCAAAGAAGTTGCATACATGTACAATCAATTTACGACATAACAAACTAAAGAAAGCGAATACAAAGGTTATCCCAAAAGGTATTTAGTTTCGCTCATGTTATTATCTTTTCCTTTTTGCTAGATTATTTTTACCTAAACAATCGTGTACATCTATATATTTCACCAGACTATGTCTGCACAACTGAAGATTTTCTTGTTGTTGAATTAATCATGCCCGCACCTGAAAATATGAAGTTCGTGGACATCGGTGATGCCTTACTATCTAATGATAATTTAAAATGCATTACACGTGATGATGGATTCTTGTCCGATGACGTAAGCCAACAACAGAACCATTATTTCCGTATTAGCGATCAAATTTTTCTTAAATTTAAATGTATCTTATGTGCCCAATTGTAGTTGGTAAATGCGTACATATATTGTATGTGTGCATGTAATCGTCCGCTTGATAGAGCCAATGGTAAGGTATATATAGATAAAATATCGGTCTCCACTATGCTGAAAAAGAGCATAAAAGTACATGGCCACATCATTGAGAAGACATATATTTATCCAAAGCATGACACGGTCAGAACTAACTGCCTAGCTATGCATCACATTCATTATATTTTTAACATGTCCGCTTGTATGAATTATGTAACATTTTATTTTAAATCTCCCTTCCAATAAATATTAGTAAGACACACTGGTATTTAGCGACCATCAATACGAAGAAACGGTTGATACAAGTATTGGACTCACTTGGTCCTGAAATGGCATCATTCTTACGGTAAGTAAGTTGATTGTGATATACACTTGACATTGTGTATGACTCAATGCCTAATAATTTTTCGTCATATAACAGCCGCAAGGACTTGATAAACACCTAAAGATTGCATCCGAAAGAAAGGGATTTAATAAAGGTGAAAAAATGGTAGGATCTTGATGTCACGACATGGCCAGTAGTAGAGCATATCCAAAAACGAGTACAAACTGATGGATGTGTTGAACACTCATCGCATTTTATAATTAAATATAAATTCTTTTTGAGAAAATAGCTACCGAAAGTGTATGAAGCCAACAGATTGACAAAACAACTAGGGGTACAATAAACCAAGTTTTGTATAATTCAGAATCGCAGGAAAATATTTGAGGCCTGGTTTTTGCATTTCTACTTTTGATGTCGCCGCCATGTGTGAAAAAATGTTTATCCATATGTATAAAATGTAGAAAACACATTTTTTATGTATGGGACAATGAATGCAACATGTTTGGAGTAAGCGTCATATTTAAAATAATCATCAAATATCGTTACATATTATTATATCAATAGTGTGAATCTCGAAACCTTATCCACTAGGGTTAACTCTAAAGCAAATCTAGACCATACTCAGACGGACCAACCTATGGACAAGGATTGTTTTAACATGGCCGTGCACATAGTGGAATGCGAGGAGATACAATTATTGATAGAGCCTTCTATGCACAACATGAATTTAAGATTTTGTGTAAATTATTATAATCACATGGTTATTATCACTGTTATTGTTCTAAACCTTATTTTTTTTCTCAGTCCATGGTACTCGATGGTACACGACATCCACGTTGGCATGTAAAGTCAAATGGTAAGGAGTTGGCAACACTTTTTCATAGCTTGCCTGGGATAGACAATAATATTTCATCATGCAACATGGTAAGTTAGATCCCTTGTTTATTCTTAACATGATATATGTGTTTTAATGGTTACCACTTGCGGATTTGTTTGCCACACACATTTCTTGGTGGCTTCTTTGTTAACCATCGAAAAACATGAACGGTCGTGTATTTGTTTTAGACCCTTTTTCTGAACGTACCAATTAAAAGTATAGAGGTGCTCGTTCTATCTAAATGACACTCTTTAAATCTGAATTCTGATATTTACTTCTGGCCACGTAAATACCCTCACAATATTTCAATACCAACAATCCACGACAGGTGATTTTCTTTGGTTATCATTACAACCAGATTATTTTATTTAATATCCTAATGACCAAGATAATGTTATATTCCATTTGTTTTGTAGAAAGTTGTCTGGGTTATTTGGTATTTAGTTTGATGCTCTCATGGGATGGTAAAATATTTGTTCATCAAGTTTGCATCATGAGTACTATATATATGTTCACATCATTATATTTTTATGGGAAGAAAATTCCATGCTTACACGATAGATTGCTTGTGCATGATGGCTAGGAGTGATACACATTTTGAAGTACTTATAAAGTTGAAGACAACATTCTTAATGTGTGCGAGCATATCTTAGTCACTTCAAGAGAGCATAGCTTTCATAAATTATCCTTTGCATTTAATACTCATTACATTGAATTATGTGAAGTAAATCTTAAAATATTTTAATTATTACGTGGTTATTTTTATGTACTTAAATATTTACGTGCATTATTTATATGTAATATTTCTAACACTAGAAATAAGATAGTAAGAAGCTGTGGCAACGTACGGACATTCCACTAGTCTGAAAAAATGTACGCACTCATGTATGTAGGGGGAAGCGAAGGCTCGCCAAGTAGACAGCAAGCCCCCACCCGTCAGTCCTGTGTTACTCCGTCGTGAATTCGTGATACGTCTTGGACATCGGCCATGCGTAAAATGTAAGAACGCCTTGACTTCCAAGTTACGAATTTTAGAAAGTACGTCTCCGGCTCTGAGATACACTATTTGGCCCTCCTTCTTCCCCTCTCTCCTCTCGTCCCCGTCGTTGCGTGCTTTGATCGGGATCGATGGCGGCGGAGGCGGAGGACCCGGCGGCGACGGCGACGCTCGAGAAGTTCCGCCTCTACGAGACGCGCGCCGTGAGCACCCCCTTATCCCCTCTCCTCCCTACGAGCCACGCGCCCGCGGGGGAATAGCTTAGCTTAATTGACGCGCGTCCGAATTGGCTGTTGCTCCGCAGAGGTTCTACGTGATCGGGAGCTCGCGGGAGAAGCGGTCGTTCCGGGTGCTCAAGATCGACCGCTCGGAGCCGTCGGAGCTCCACCTCAGCGAGGACCCCGTCTGGTACTCCCAGCAGGAGGTCAAGAGCCTGCTCCAGCGCATCGCCGAGGGCAACCGCTCCACCGGCGGGCTCACCTTCGTCACCAAGGCCTACGGCATCGCAGGTGCCCCCCCTTACCGTCTAATCCGTCCTACCACACACAATGCTCATTCATCCAGTTGCATTGGGTTGGACTGAATTTCGTTGTTACCCTTGCCTGAATTGCTCTTTGGAGATTTGACTCTTGATGATACAGTAAGCTGTATGCTAGCTCAAGCCTTTTATACATCATCAGATTAATTGTGTTGCGAATGACAGATAACTTCCTCTTTACTTGATAATTTATCCCTGTGTTGGAAATTGCCGGTGGTTTCATCACCTCAAATGCCTGCTTTGTTTGGTCAGTTGGATTGTCGTAGGTAGGTATACTTTATGACGCGGTGCTTGTATTCTTCGTTTTGGATTCCAAAAGATGACAAAGAAACCTTCAAATCTATCGCTAAAATTTGTTTGGTCTTTACTAGATACGTTCCTTCTGGAGACACGTGTGGTACCAACAAGCTATCTTCCCAGGAAGATACTGGTATTGGTTCTGCTTTGATAGTACGAGTCGGTTCACCTCGAGTTGGTTCCCACGTGCTGAGCGCGGATGCACGCGGTGGAAAGAACAACATCACGCTGACCAGTAGGACCTAAAGTTTCTCAGAGTCCAGTTCCAAAACTATACCGAGCGATTATAACTTTATAAGTTTACCATCGGATCAAGACAACATACCCAGAAACATGACGGACATCCGGAATGTGAGCCACCTTGAGTGGGAGAAGTCGCAGTGCAAGCGCTGCTGGCGACCAGTACGGCGGAGCAGAGGCCATGAAAGCGACGAGAGGTCGCGTGGTGGAGGAGAGGCGGTGCATTGGGGGTAGGAGTGGTGGCGACGCCAGGTCTTCCGAAGAATCGTGTGGAGGAGTGTGATATCCGGCCTGATTATTCTTACAAAATTAGCAACAGGAATTTGGTAGGAAAAGAGAGGAATTTGGGATCGATCTAGGGTTCTCCCTTGATGCGACAGATCAATAGGTTTACTAGTAGCACCTTAAGAGAATCTTAGCACGCCGAAGAAGTCGCGATTTGAGGGCCGAAAAAGACATCCGCAAATCAGATACGGTAAACGAAATAACAAATTTTAAAAAAATATGATGTGGGAGACAGAACATGCATTCCATTCGATAGTTGATTGCGCACATACAAAAGCGACTTGAATTTGCATAAAATTTGACCTAAATTCGACGCCCTACCTACCAAAATTGGGCTTCGGGATGCTCATTGGAGCCTTTTGACGTGGAGGGGACACAGATGGCGATGCTGCAGCGGTCTCACTCGTCGTCTCTGCTGACGAAGTTGCAGGCCTTCTCTCGCTACCCCCAATTTTGGTAGGTAGGGCGTCGAATTTAGGTCAAATTTTATGCAAATTCAAGTCGCTTTTGTATGTGCGCAATCAACTGTCGAATGGAATGCATGTTCTATCTCCCACATCATATTTTTTTAAAATTTGTTATTTCGTTTACCGTATCTGATTTGCGGATGTCTTTTTCGGCCCTCAAATCGCGACTTCTTCGGCGTGCTAAGATGCTCTTAAGGTGCTACTAGTAAACCTGTTGATCCGTCGCATCAAGGGAGATCTTCCGAACGATATTAATATAAACCCTAGATCGATCCCAAATTCCTCTCTTTTCCTACCAAATTCCTGTTGCTAATTTTGTGAGAATAATCAGGCCGGATATCACACTCCTCCACACGATTCTTCGGAAGACCTGGCGTCGCCACCACTCCTACCCCCAATGCACCGCCTCTCCTCCACCACGCGACCTCTCGTCGCTTTCATGGCCTCTGCTCCGCCGTACTGGTCGCCGGCAGCGCTTGCACTGCGACTTCTCCCACTCAAGGTGGCTCACATTCCGGATGTCCGTCATGTTTCTGGGTATGTTGTCTTGATCCGATGGTAAACTTATAAAGTTATAATCGCTCGGTATAGTTTTGGAACTGGACTCTGAGAAACTTTAGGTTTTTATTCACCCTTTTTTTCTAGATACTGGTATTGGTTCTGCTTTGATAGTACTTTATGACGCGGTGCTTGTATTCTTCGTTTTGGATTCCAAAAGATGACAAAGAAACCTTCAAATCTATCGCTAAAATTTGTTTGGTCTTTACTAGATACGTTCCTTCTGGAGACACGCGTGGTACCAACAAGCTATCTTCCCAGGCAGATACTGGTATTGGTTCTGCTTTGATAGTACGAGTAGGTTCACCTCGAGTTTGGTTCCCACGTGCTGAGCGCGGATGCACGCGGTGAAAAAAAAAACAACATCACGCGGCTAGGAGCAACCACAGCTCCCTAATTCTAGGGAGTTTAGAGCTCTTAGAAGATTGATGTGAACTCAGAGATAGTTGTTAACCCCAGTTTGCTTATAGTCCCTCCGTTCCATAATCTTTTCGTGGTTTTAGTTCAGATTTGAACTACAATCACAACAAGAATTATGGAACAGAGGGAGTATTTCTTTTGTGATTTGACAATCACCTTCTTCACCAGAAGACTCACATCCTCGTGCCATTTTTTTTTCTGAACACGCATGTCTTTGTTTCTGTCACTGTAGGTTGTATCAAGTTCTTGGAGTCATATTACCTGATTTTAGTGACCAAGCGTCGTCAAGTTGGCTGCATTTGTGGCCATGCTATATATTGTATAGATGAGAGCCAGATGATCACCATCCCACACTCAACTGTACAGACAGATGTTGCAAACTCTAAGAACGAGCTGAGGTATAGGCTATCTTTCACAGCTTTTAACTTATGGCTAGTCATGTACATACAATTAGTAATTTACTAGATGTTACATATGATGCCTTCCTAACAGGTACAAGAAGCTCTTGGAAAGCGTTGATCTCGCAAAAGATTTTTTCTATAGCTACACATACCCAATCATGCAGAGCTTGCAGCAGAATGTCACTTCTGCAGGGATGAAGGAAATGCCTTACGAAAATTTGTTTGTATGGAATAGTTTCCTGACAGAGCCAATTCGATCAAGGTGCAACAATGCTCTCTGGAATGTAGCTCTGGTCCATGGGCACTTCAAGCAGGTTATGTGTAACAAATTGTCTGCCACATGGATTGGTTTTGCTGCCATTAGTATTTCAATAGGTTGCTTCTCCATTTCTGATATAACTTACAATTGATTGAGAGCTTCACGTTATTTAGTTTGTTTGGATCTTGAGAACATGGTGGGTGGATGCCAGTACCCGATTTTGGTAAAGAATGCATACCAAATTGCTAATCGAAATGCTGATATCTTATACATTCTTCTTATGTACCAGAGTAGAAATTTGAAACAATTTTTACCTAAGAGAAAAGTTGCTGTAATTTCAATTTGAATATTGTGTTGCCATCATAGAAAAGAAGTTCAAATAGATTGTTGCAATGACTTGTAATGTTGGACAAGGGCTTCATACTTGTCATCTCTGTGTTCCATAGTCCTTACTGAATGAAACTATTTTTTCTTGAACTACAGAACTAGGCTTCGAAATTATTATTTGTTGCTTGATTGATGGTTACTGCTATTGTAAATTAGCTACTTGTTCATCTTATACGAAAAAATAATTCCTAACTTGCAGCTGATCTTTGTATAAGTGTTCAAATAGAATTACGACTTAAGGTTATTGTTTATAAACTTCCCATATTAACAACTAACATAATTTTTTAGTCTCTAAAAAAAACTAACATAATTTTTTTGTCAGGTCAAGCTGTCAATTTTTGGCAGGGATTTAAATGTTATCCTTATTTCTAGAAGATCTCGACATTTTGCTGGGACACGGTAGGTTTCATGTGCATTAAGATTAGCATATTTCTGGATGTTCTTTCACTGTATATGAGAGTCAAGTTCGTTTATTCATGCTTACATCCTATCATCCCGTGTTTATTTGTTTTATGTTGATTTATCCCATGCATGTGAAGATCTTGCTTTGGATGACTCAATGTTCAGGCGTTACTTCTCAAATGAATATTTGATAGTCATATGCTATTTATTTCCTCTACTTTGGCAACTGAGGACAACAAAAATATTGTTATGCTGGTGCAGTAACATGTCATTTTTATTTAATCGAAAACTTACTACCTCCCACATGGTATATGTAGGTATTTAAAAAGAGGTGTGAATGACCATGGAAAAGTTGCTAATGATGTCGAAACAGAGCAAATAGTATTTGAAGAGGAAGCTGGTTCCTGGAAGGGAAGAATGAGTGCAGTAGTACAGATGCGAGGA
Organism: Lolium rigidum; assembly: GCF_022539505.1. Lineage (NCBI taxonomy): Eukaryota > Viridiplantae > Streptophyta > Magnoliopsida > Poales > Poaceae > Lolium > Lolium rigidum. The sequence continues at coordinate 231,528,371 of NC_061508.1, read as the reverse complement.
TCGATCCCTCTTTTTTGGTCGCAAGAGGCTGGCCGACTTAGTCCTAAGCCTGATATTTTTGGTAAATAATTTTTCTAACGAATTACCCTATAACCTCTCATCTGAAATTAATTTATATAGTTCAATTGGAGAATTTCAATTATGAGGCCAAACTTTTAATTATCTGATATTGCTTTTGTTACACCTGCATATATGAGAAATATTCTCTCTCAACTCTTAGATGTTTGCCAATATCTTGTCTGGTTATTTATTTATTACCTTGAAATGCATATTTTTTCTTTGCATTCTCACTTTTGGATTCTGGTGCAGTGCAGAGGTATGATCCTACTTATGAAGCAACCAAGTTACATTTTGAGGATCTTGCTCAGCGTTATGGACAACCTATCATAATACTTAATTTAATAAAGGTATGTGCTTGCCACTTGATTCTAGCTGAATTGTCTTGTTGTTAATGACGATTCTGGCGCTGTGCCCTTTAAATTTGAGATGAAATTAATGATTCCTGTACATGATACAGAGAAAAAGTCATTGCCTTAAGGAATGTCGACATCTTTATGTAGCTTGATATTTAAGGTTTGATCTCAAATTTTGTAGCTCAACTAACTTTGTTATGCATAAAATTATTTGCTAAAGTTGCACCCTCAGGATTTCTTGGTTGCACTTGATTATTTGTGCTTCCAAGTAGTACAAAATAATATTCAAGATAACAAGAGTAATGTGCCACCTGAAGTCAAAACTCAAATTCATAAAATAGATGATTTGTTCCTCTTAGTTCTTCGAAGTTCAACTTGTTTCCTCAGCAACTTCTACTTATGCGTGTTCAATTGTGGTGGTACAGAGTTGCTATCCCACTTTTACTTGTTTGTACAGCTAGCCATTTATCTTTGTTTCTTAATGTATGACTCATTATATTTTTGTGCTCTCTGTGCAGACGGTTGAAAAAAGGCCACGAGAGATGATGCTCAGGCGTGAATTTTCTAAGGCAGTTGAGTATCTTAATCAAAATGTGCCTGAAGAGAGGAAACTGAGATTCATTCACTGGGATTTTCATAAATTTGCGAAAAGGTTTTATATTGATTCTTGATAAATAATAAGGTCAAACCTGCATGAGTTCTGTAAATGTGCTAATGATTCTCTATCTGTTATGTCAGCAAGTCCGCAAATGTATTGGGCGTTTTAGGAGGTGTAGCAAGTGAAGCACTGGACCTTACTGGGTTTTACTACAGTGGAAAGCCAAAAGTTCAGAAAAGAAGGTCAATCCGTCGAACTAGCACTGCAAGGTACATATATCAGTTCATCAGCTATATACAATTTCGTGTAAAGCAACCAAACCAATATACATATATTAATATGGATTACTCCCATAAACTTTTAAGCACAGACTTGAAAATGGAAAATAAGAATTGATATATTATCAGACCCAGTTTATCTAGAAAACAAGTACAATCACTGGCCAACTGCATTCAGCCAATGAGTCAAAACTGTTTATGGGAAAAATCACGGACCACATCTGTATCAGTCTGTTGAAGTTACGAATAAGGGCCGAGGGTCTAAAGTGGAATCTATGCTGTTTCAAAGAGGAAACATATCCTAACTGCAAAATGACACCATTTCTGCAACTTCCTTTCACAGGGATGGCTCTATTGATATAAGAGCTAGTTCTGGAGATCTACCAAGACTTTCTAGTAGTGCTGATGCGCTTGGTTCCACAGGTTCTCAGGATATGAGAAAAAATGATAGCAAACAAGAGCCTCTGGGTGATGCTCCTTGTTATCAAACTGGAGTTCTTCGTACGAATTGCATAGACTGCCTGGATCGCACAAATGTCGCACAGTATGCTTATGGCCTTGCTGCTTTGGGGAGGCAACTTCATGCAATGGGACTGACAGATGTTTCAAAAATCCATCCAGATAGCAGCATTGCTTCAGCTTTAATGGAAATGTACCAGAGCATGGGTGATGCACTTGCTCATCAGTATGGAGGTTCTGCAGCACATAATACGGTCAGTATATTTTCACCTCTTGCTGTCTCATCTTATGTCAAATCAATAGTATATGAGTAACTTATATTGTCATTAAGGCTTTCATAAGGAACTTCCTGTTGTTACTTCAGAGTTGATGTACCGGATACATGTATTTGTGCGTTCTTTTCTGTGGATAGCAAATTGGGATAAATCTGGTTATCTTCTACTTCCTCTATGCCAAAGTGCAGTATATATTAGTTTTGGCCAAAGTCAAATGCAATAAACTTTGACTTTAACCAAAACTAATATGCGCTACATTTTGGCATAGAGGAGTATCTGTTATCTAATTGCATATATTATTGCTGATGGTATGTTGTTGGTCTGCCCATAACTTGCCCCTCTTCCCTAATTTCGGTATGCCCTTATTCTCCAGTGAACATAAAAGTGTATACTTGTTTCTTCTCAGGTTTTCCCTGAGAGGCAAGGGAAGTGGAAGGCTACTACACAGTCTAGGGAGTTTCTAAAATCAATTAAACGATATTACAGCAATGCCTACACTGATGGTGAGAAACAAGATGCTATAAATTTGTAAGTCTCTCATGTGAGTTTATCATCAAGAAATCTTAACCAGACAACTTGAGCTCTTGAGCTGTTTACTGCTGGTAAGTGGAATTTGGGTTCCTGCACTAATTGTTAGTTTGGTGATATTACCAGATTTCTGGGTTATTTCCAACCTCAAGAAGGAAAGCCAGCTCTCTGGGAGCTGGATACTGATTACTATCTCCATGTGACAACAGCTGGTGATGATAGCTACCATTTGAGGTAAACGGAGTTCTGGTTCTGTACTTCAGTTTGTACGCTATTGCAGTTTTACTCCCTTAACATCGCAAGGTGTGGCGTGTGTAATTTTCTGCAATAAAATGTCCGTCGTTCCTGTTAAATCACAGTTCTGCACCTGGAAATAATGTGTCTGGGGGATCTGGAGATGCCATGAGCCCTAGATCCACATTGAGCCCTGTGCCAGCATGTAAAGATGACTTCTCAAGGATGAAGCTTACTTCATTTGACAAACTTATAGAAAGGACCTGTAGTTCGCTTAGGGATGTGAGGCTTCACCGTGATGCTGATCTAAAGCCAAGTGGTGGTGTTGGAACTTCTGGAATGGCTCCAGATGCAGCGTACATATTCTTTCCCTCATAGTTCTTGGCTGAATATACTTTCTTCATGTTGCACTTACAGCTTGTTTCTATGATTCAGTGAAATACAGCTCAAAACCCCAAACTGGTTGTTTGGTCAAAGAAAACATGCAGAGCCAGCTCCAACAACCAAAGTTATTCCAGTGGAAAATGTGAACGATGGAAACAAAGATGACACGCATGCCTCTATATGCGGGGAACTGAACTGGCTTTCCTCCTCAGCAGATTTATGTGAGGAGGACAATTTCAGAAGGTAGTGCCAGGATAATCTGTATGGATGTGTTTTGCTGGTGATTCTGATAGCTATCATATCTACTATCTGCCATCAAAATATTTGAAATTGTATGAACTCAAAATTATGCAGGTATTTGGCATTCACAACAGCGGATGCAGAGAATGGCTGGTACAGTGGAACACTGTTATACGACCAAGATGAGAACAGCGGGGCTTATAAACATTATTCCGAACTATGCCAGGTCAGCAAACTCTCTGGATTTTACATTGGCCTAACATTCTAAAATCTCATCGATGTCTTGCTTACCCACACTGGCACACACATATGCTCACCTATTAATGTCCTCGGCATATGGTAGGGGCCTGTCATGGATCCTTTTGAGCATGATCCCGAGAAAGAACGCCATTACGCGGAGGCTCTTAGTGTGGATATTGCGATCACGGACGACGCGCAGGTGGAAGCAGAAATGAAAGCCGCGCTGGACGACTACCAGATAGTAGGTTCGGACCTGTGCATCATCCCGTCGTGCGGGGCCCTTGCCGAGGATCCAAGCCAGCTGACGAGGTGGATCATCGGGGACGAGAAGCTACGCGTCGTCAGTGCCGTGCAGTAGCTCGGTCTGTGTTAAAGAGAATGTACAGGCTGCTAGAACATTCTTGGAATTCGTTTCGTGTATATAAAGCGCTCGCTGTACAAAACAAGGTGTCCGTCCATTTTTTCTGGTGGGAGGAAATAATAATTAAGCATCCTTGGAGGCCTTCGTCGATGTAGGATTGGAGAACACTGAACACAGACACGGTAAACCAAGGATGTTTTAAGGTGTGTATGTATATTCACAATTGGCTCATTGTGTTGAGTCAGGTTCTGTGTTATTGAATTGCACATGCAAATAATTTCAATCGAAGTATTTTGTCGTTGAGTTGCTTAGCAGCCTCTGATTTTTTTTTTTTTTTTTTGGATACTGACGAAAATGACCGATATCAGCATCAACCCTAGTTGCTGTTCTCCAATGCTTATCCACATCACAGATCTATTGTCTTCTCTTGAAGAATAAACTATGAGCACCGGTGACAAACTTGCCTATTGCTTTCGTGTTGATCATTGGCCTTTCCATTTCTTGAACTTATCCTGATGAGAAACAAGTGAAGTAGCAGTTGCACAAACAATGAATCAACATGTGTAGAATCAAAGAGTTGTGATCGATTCTTCATTCTCTTTGGTTGGACGGCGCAGCAGAGACTTTTCAAATAACTAAAATATTTCCAAAAAATAGTACTAAAAAAGGGTTATGCATTTTTTTATAAAATAGTTGTGTTTATAAAACTAATACTCCGTACTAGTAGTATCAAGCAGGTCCACTGTATCATCAGCAAAGACTAAGGAATAGAGTGCTGAGTCAGCAGTATAGCAGGCATCATCACTTGCAGATTTGCAGTTGGAGAGTTCGCAAGCAGCACACGCAGCATGTCCATCTCCACCGCTTCCCGCCGCGCTCTGAGCCGGATCGGCGGCGCCCTCCGGCGGTCCTTCTCGTCGGCGCCGGACTCCGCCGCGGGGTACCAAGTCTCCGGCGGGCCGAGCTTCATGCGCGCGGCGGTCTTCTGGGAGCCCGGCCGCCCGCTCACCATGGAGGAGTTCCGCATGCCGCGCCCCAAGGCCGGCGAGGTCCTCGTCAAGACCAAAGGTCCCGCCCCGCCTCTGTTTCCCCTTGCCAGTAGATAGATCACTTCCCTTGCTTGTCAGTTCAATCAAGATGAACTCTCTTCATCCCCGAAAAATAAAGTATCTCAAGTGGATGAAGCTAATGCTAGTGGCTAGGTACGCGAATGCACGATAATCCATCATTTTGTCAGGCGTGTTAGTACACAATAATCCAGCAATTTGTTTGTGGAATGGGTTTTGCTGGTCAAAATCAAATGCCGCAGCTCCATGGTTTTGATCTGACATGGGCTCGCTCAACTTATGCAGCTTGTGGAGTTTGCCACTCCGATCTCCATGTCATGAAAGGCGAACTCCCTTTCTCGAGCCCTTGCGTTGTTGGCCATGAGATCACCGGGGAGGTGGTCGACCATGGCGCCCACACGCCTGCTGAGATCGTCAACAGGTACTGTAAAATACCGGTGCATCTGAAAAAAGATTAATGTTATTAAGATTACTCGGAACATTACATCAGTAACTGTTTAGGATGACAACAGGAGGTGCTTCGCCCTTGAGAATCGCACAAAATTTACAGCATGGATGGATGCTGATTTGTTCATCAATTTACTTTTTCTAGTTCTTAAATATTTCTGCAACCCTTGTTGAAGGAGTGAAGCATGGAAGCACTAGCATCGATGTGATGCATTCAAAGTCCTGTTTGTTCACCCTGTTGACTTTCTGATAGCGGTGTTCTGAAATTGACCGGTTACTCCTAAATTAACAGGTTCCCAGTTGGCAGTCATGTCGTTGGCGCCTTTATAATGCCCTGCGGGAATTGCTTTTACTGTGTTAAGGTACCACCCTCTCTGGATTACGCCATCCTTTTACGAAAGTTCTGCTTTGTTTTCTTGATTGCATCCATGTGCATGGATTTGATATAGGGCCAGGAAGACCTCTGCGAGTCTTTCTTCGCGTATAATCGTGCGAAAGGAACACTATATGATGGTGAAACCCGGCTATTTCTACGCAGCAATGGTACTTTGGGAATAGTCCTTTGCATGAACTGTCGCTAGTGTCGCAATATAAGTGCAGTGTTTCTTATACTGTTGGAATGCTTCCAGGAAAGCCAGTGTACATGTACAGCATGGGTGGGCTTGCGGAATATTGTGTTGTGCCGGCCAATGCGCTAGCAGTTCTTCCTAGCTCGTTGCCGTACACAGAATCAGCGATTCTAGGATGTGCTGTGTTCACTGCATATGGCGCTTTGAGGCATGCTGCTGAAATGCGTGCTGGTGATTCGGTAGCAGTGATTGGGGTTGGAGGGGTCGGATCAAGGTTAGCTGATAGAAGAATTTTTCCTTCCATCTCTGTTTTATCGCTTAGTTGCTTGTGTTAGTGTGTCCTCATAATTCCAACCTTGCAGCTGCTTACAGATAGCGAAAGCCTTTGGAGCTTCTGAAATCATTGCGGTTGATGTTCTTGATGAGAAACTCCAGAATGCCAAAACTCTTGGAGCAACCCACACTGTAAATGCAGCTGAAGAAGATGCTGTTGAAAAGATCAAGGTATTTCGAGAGAAAACAAATTTGTGATTTAGCTCCGTAATGACTAAAGTTTTAAGATACAATGCAGTTAGTTGAGGTAGTGTTTCTTCGTACCTCATCCTGATCGTGGGTTGTGTCCAAATGAACATTTTCAGTCTTAGCTAGTGTTCCCATTCAGATGTGAATATCTCCTTATTCACAGGAAATTACTGGTGGGAGGGGTGTGGATGTGGCTGTGGAGGCACTTGGTAAGGCATTGACGTTTGCCCAGTGCACCCAAAGTGTACGAGATGGAGGCAAAGCTGTTATGATTGGGCTTGCTGCAACAAACGTAGTAGGCGAGGTGGACATAACCCGTCTTGTTCGCCGACAGGTACACAATCTAACCCCAGTAAAGTATAGTTAGTTATCTAGACATAAAGCTAGTTCCTGCTAATATGTTAATTACCTTGTTGGCATTTGTAGCAATTTTCTTCCTCGGTTTAGTCATATAGTCTTGGTGCAACCACCTATTTCTGCTTGAATCTGATGTTATCTTTATCTGCAACTAACTGTAACATTTTGCTATATTGGTACCACCATTGCATTCATTATTTGGCATCCATTGTTAAATGCTATCATTAGACTGGATTGCCCTGCTTGCCTTGTCTTACATTCTTGGCTGCTAACATTATTACTTGGAACTAGGTCAAAATCATTGGGTCGTATGGGGCAAGAGCCAGGCAAGATCTTCCTCAGATAGTCAAGCTCGCAGAGAGGGGTGCCTTCGATCTCAAGAACGCCATATCAAGGAAATGCAAATTGGAAGAGGCAAACAGCGCCTACGAGGATATGAACAAGGGCAAGATCATTGGCCGAGCTGTAGTTGAAATCATGTAGTGCTGATCATATGTGGTTTGAAGTCTGAGTCAAACAAATAAGTGTAGGCTGTGATAATAAACTGATAATGGATTCCATGAACTTGGTATGTCTTGCAGCATGGTATCACTCCATCATATGTGTTGGACGCCAAAAATTGTTGATTAAAATGTGGTTAAAATTTACATGGAGATGTCTGCCAATCTGTTCTTTCTGTTATACGTACTGTGAATGTTGAGTATATACTTTGTTAATTATACAGCCGTCTTTCCACTTTATACTGTTACAAAATCATGTCGCGGAAAATTCTCAGCTAGCATCAGAAACATCTGACACTGTCCGGACTAGAATGATGAACATGCAGCGGTCAGTGGAGCTCTGCAACAGCTGCAAAGTGCAAACTTGAGCAACTTTCCATTTGGGCTGTATAAATCAATACATTCCTCATAGAGGTCTGTATGTTTACAGGACAATAGTGAAGCATATACGATGGGTTTCTACTTTCTAACAATCATCCTACCAATGCTTTGTCACATGCACTTGTCTTGAAAAAAAAATCATACTTCAACCAAATGTCCAATCCACGCAACTTTCCTGTGTTCATGAGGTAGCCACCATTTCACTTTTCTTCTCCCGGCTGGAAGTGAGCAGCTTGTCAATCTCACCAAACACATCTTCAACCATGGCGTCTCCTTTTACCTAAAGCCCACAGAACAAATAACAGGCAAAAATAATGCTTAGTTGGTGCAGCATAGCACAACTTTGACAGAAAAAAGATAGAACAAGTGTTAAGAAAGAACAAAATAAATTGATAACAATAAGAGTTACTCCATCTAAGTAGCAGCGAAAACAAACATGTTCATGACTTTTGATAAATATACTTCTTTTGCTGACTTCAGAGTAATCTCTGATAGGATAGCTCGAAGGAATATATACAACATAAACTAGAATAACATTGTCAGGGTCTCAAGTTGAAGAATAAGACACAGAGTTCTCAGATCGAAGGCTCTAGCTTTCTTACCTTGATTATAACATCTTCATATATCGAGACCAAGGACTCGATATTTTGATAATGAGTCTGCAACCTTAGCTTAACCTGTGAAAGAAAAGAAGCACACATGTGTGGAAATCAGATACAGATAACACTCTTTGCGTATAAAATCCCACATAAATAGATAAGTGGTTTATGAGAAATGCCAGATTTGGAAAGAATAATCAAACACAACAACACTCTGTATAAAGTTCCATCATCAAACACGCAGTTCAAGAACTGGCATGCTACATCATCAATTCTACCACCCAGATTCAGAAATATTCTCCACAAGTCCACTGTCATTAGTATCACAGCACACCATCAGATAAAAGTAGCCCTGGAACATCGATGCAAGTTCTTGCATGCTATAAAGGTACAAATACCATACATTACTCTGCGTAAGGTTCCATCATTGTAACAAGCAGTTCAAGAACTGGCATGCTACATCATCAATTCTACCACCCAGATTCAGAAATATTCTCCACAAGTCCACTGTCATTAGTATCACAGCACACCATCAGATAAAAGTAGCCCTGGAACATCGATGCAAGTTCTTGCATGCTATAAAGGTACAAATACCATACATTCAACATCCAAATTTTTTATTGGACGCTAATGTATGACAAAAATGTACAACTTCGATACCACCATGAAATATGGTCCACGGTGCATAATAAGTATGTCAAGCTAGTTTTATTTAGCAGCAGCCAAAAAACAATGTGTTGTCGTAATGCTATGTACAGCTAATAACAACTATGCACTTCCACCCTGTCTAAAAATAAATGCACAACTAGGTTTGACATCTATCTTAACTAATACTCCCTCCATTTCAATGACTAAGGCGTCCTCGTTTTTCATGTTTTTTCTTTGATCAAGATTCAAGAATTACTTCAGATATTAGAAAGTGTTTTTCAATATGAATCCAACAATACTAATTACATACAATATAATCAAGATTTTGTTGCTCAATTTTTTTTCGGTCAAAGTTCATCTTGAAATACGTATTCATCGAAACCGAGGTAGTAATATGCAGAAAACATGTACCTTTTCTTCTGTATCGTCAAATCTTTGTGTAAGTCTTGATGCAATTTCTTCATTCTCTGGCGGGGAATACTTAAGATGGTATATTTTCCCAGTTACAGGATCCAGCCGTCTGCCAACCACCCTTTCAACAAGAAGTTCATCTGGAACCTGTATTGGTGATGGATGAGCTAATATTCCTCTCAAACAAGAACATGCTAATACTTACACTCTCCATTTCAGAATCTGCTTACTAAACTGAAGCCACTTTCACAGTAGAAAAATCATGCCAAATACATCAATTTGGAATTACATATAGTCTTATTTAGTCTATAATGAAATTACATATAGTCTTATTTAGTCTATAGGAAAAAAACTGCTCCATTTCGGAGTTGCTGATATAATATGTTATAGTGTTAGCACTTAGCAAAGTAATTGCAAATGCTCAATTTGAAATTGTATATCTTATTTAGTCTGAAAAGATGAATCTATAAATCTTATTATGTAACTACCAACAAAAGGTAGATCTATATTTGCCTCCATTTTTTCTAAAGGAAAATTCAACATTAGTCACGACGACAGTGTTTGCCCTATTCAAACTATTAGTTAGACTAAGGTTAGCTACCATCAGTGTTTGAAGGTCTTGTAGCAGTGTCCAAACTTCACGAAATATAATTGGTACTACTAGTACCATACAACAACAAGGTGAAGTATGTTTCATAACTTGCATTACATATTTACATGTCAATAGCTTGATATAGTTGGGTGTGGGCACTTACATCCAACAGAATGAAAATGTCAGGCCGGATTCCAAGATTTTCTAGCGCCATTGACTGTGAATAACTTCTTGGGTAACCATCCAATAGCCAGCCCTTTTCCTGAGCATCTGCTTGAAGAAGACGTTCCTTCACCATCTGACAATCTCCCAAAAATGTTTCTTAATATCACCATGCTAACTTGAACCACATCAATACAAATGTAAAGAAAAGATACCCACATTAACAACAATCTCGTCAGGAACCAGCTGTCCCTTCTCCATGAACTCCTTGGCCTGCTTCCCGTTCTCGGTGCCTGTGGCGATTTCCGCCCTCAACAAATCTCCAGCTGAAATGTGCACCAGACCATACTGCAAATTACAGCGCCAGTTACTTGAAGGAAAACTAGTCCATGATTCTCAGACAAATACTTGGACAAGTCTTGAAAGTTTCACCGCATTGTTTTTAACGCACACGGCTAATTACACAATATACATGACATAATACCACAAGGGCTAAATCTCCCGATTCACATAATGCATCATGGAACATAGTGAATCATTGTAGTACAAGGCTGAATCCCAATTCCCACATACTAACTTACTTTGGCCTTGATGAGCTCGCACTGCGTGCCTTTCCCGGATGCCGGAGCACCCGCTATCATGACATTCAGGGGATCGGCCTTCTCTGCGCCCACAGCCTGGAAGTCCCAATCAAGAACCAACCAGTGAGAAGCTGTGATAGATACGTCACATTGTGTAAGTCCTTAATGTAAATAAAACAGGGCAGACCTTGGCCGCTCTAGGCGCCGGCGAGAGCCGGCGTTGTCGTGAGGAGTTGAGCCGTAGGGGACCGGAGCCGTTGCGGGAGCCGCGGAAGAGGAGGCTGCCGTGGGGAATTGGCCTCTCCGCAGCCACGGGCGACGGCGAGAGGGAGGAGACGATGGCGGCGGCGGAGGCCGTGGGAGAAGCCATGAGCGGCGCTACCGGAGCGAAGCGATGGCAGGTCAACACAGACGCGGTGGCTGGAGCTGGGAGCGGCGCGCCGGCGCCGGAGAGGATCGGAGATTAGAGAGGGAGGAGGGGGGAACGTTCTTGTAGCAGGACAACGAAAAGGAAAATGAATAAAAAAACAAAATTGTGCAAGAAAATAAAGAAAAAAATGTTTTAACAAGTGGACCGAAACTCGTGTTATCTATCAGCATGTGTTGGAATCACACATTTCGATAGTTTTCTTTGCATGCATATATACTCCTGGTCAAGAGATTCATGGTCAGTGTTTGTGAAGGAACGATGTTTGCGTTAGTTGGCGACCGGTTCTTGTGCGTGCTGTTGACTCGGCACAAAACTCCAATTGGGGATGCTTGCAAGTTCAACAACATGATGTTGCCTGCATTATCTAATATATACTTCTTGTTTCAAAATAAATTGTTCGAGTTTATCTAGATATAGTTGTACCTGACATTTTAATGTGTAGATACATCCGTATTTACGAAAATTATAAGCATATTATTTTCGGACACAAGAATACCATAATTTAATGACCAGTTAGTGAATATCTTCTTTTAGTAACTTGCAGAGTTATTGTCCTCAAGATGTATTTCGCCGAAGTGGAAATACCGGAGAGTCATGAAACTAATTTTCAGTCTCATGTAAGCCATGAAAAATTTGACGTCTTATTTAGGTCTTGTTTATATGATTAGTGACTGGCCTTTCAACAAATAATAGGTTCTCGAACCATTATGGTTTGAACCTTCACTAGTCGTTAACGAGTGAGATTTTTCTAGAGCTAGAAATCGTAGTTAAAGAGTAAATGTAATATATATGTTTAGTTTTTCTGGACGTTTGTGCCTGCATATTAGCACAATATCATTCAAACAATAAACAAGCTCATACGAAAGTGCATCTAGCCCCCCACCCCCGGTTGTTAAAGAGACTAATGATAGTTGGGCTAAAATGACGTATTCGCCTCCAAGTAGAGTTGGGTGAAGGAGGGGGTGGATTAATCTCATTAATAACATGATCATGTATTTGTCTCATCAGAATGAAGTACCGATGCTCAGAAATTCCAGAGAAAATGAGAAAAGAAGAGGAGATGTTTTATTTATACATCTTTTGCTTAAGACCAAGTCATAAAAAAGATATGTACTATAAAGGGATCGACTCTTTGGGAATCAAAGACCTAGATGCACACAAATCCAATTGAGAAAATCCATAAAAAAATACCAAGAATGATAAGCCTATTTTCATTTTTCATGTGGTTTGAAGATTTTCGTTGGGATACCCGCTTGAGGGTTAAAACATGATATAGAAAGTCCAGATGTCTAGGTGTGGGCCTGGACAGAGTCGAGTAAAATTTTGGACTCGCCTGAAGCCCTCCCAGAAGCAGAAGCAGAGTGAATGCCTATGCGTTTGGACCTTTGGTGGCAACCTAGAGGATTTGGACATGTCACACTAAGTTGTAATAGGGGCGGGGGACCTCGAAAAAGCTTGAGGTATCCATCATCCAACGAATCTTGCATATTCATGAGATAAAAGAGAGATGAGAACCAGATCAACAACTCTACCAAGTCAATTCTATTCACACCTATGCTCACTGTGAAGTTTGCCACTCTTGGGTTTGGGTTTGTGGAGAATCCTACACAGTGTGAGTCATCCGAGTGCTAGGTTCCTAGCTTGTGGATTGGCCGCAAAAAGTTTGAAAGGGTCGAAGATGTTAGATGAGGGGTGTGAATGGACTGCTACAAATTTTAATATTTTCTTTAGCAATTCATAGTTCAACAATTAAGTAAGTTCTCTTGATATGCAACTAGGTGGGAGCAATCTATATGAAATAATACAACTAGCTTCGCAAGATAAACAAGACAACAAGTTAGTAACATGTAATTAAGGTTAAAGATAACCACACAATGGAGACGAGGATGTAACCTGAAGTTTACACCTTTGGGGATGATAATCTCCATTGGAGCCACATGGTGACACAATGCACACCAATAGCTACAAGGGATTGCTCGAGCCTTCACACAATGTGAAGTGCCTCAATCTACTAAGTTATGCCTTTGAAGGCAACACACGGAACCTTCAAAAACTTGCTTGGCACTTCTCGAAAATATAAGTGGAGGCTCCTAAGCTTGCCCAGAAGCCCTACGTCAGCATGCATGGCTAGGCCCCAAGACAACTTCTTTTATTTAGGGTGGATAAACACCAACTTGATCTTTTCCATCCCTCCCTAAAATATCAACATATTCTAAGACTAGCGAGGGTGATCTCAAAGGTTTAAACTCTTGCAACAATGGAGAAGAAAGGGAAAAGTCGTGCCTTCTTTCGTGGGGAAGGATCCTTATATAGTGGCTGGTCCAAGTCCAACCGTTATAGCTATTCTCATGTGTGGTTCACAAGCTGCGGGGTAAGCCACACTGGTAGAAAAATGGCCTTCCGTCCAGCCCCATTAGTCGCCAAAATAAAGGAACCGCGACTAATGGGGTCTTTAGTCGCGGTTCGGGTGGCGAACCGCGACTAAAGAGCTGGGCCCAGCGCGCTCGGCTGGCCAGCCGGTGGACGGGAGGGGCTTTAGTCGCGGTTGGCCGGAGCCAACCGCGACTAAAGGTCCTCGAGGCTCGGCCGAAGGCCTTTAGTCGCGGTTGGCCGGGGCCAACCGCGACTAAAGGCCCATCCCTATAAAAGGGCCTCAGCTCACAGACACTTAGCCATTTGGTGCCACTTCTCTTCACAAGCTTCACAAGGGGGTGTAGGTTTGCTTTTGGTTCCTCTTATGCACACAAGGTGTTTGATAAAAATGCCCCAAGAGCATGAAACAAACATGATATGAAGTGTTGGAGCCACACTTGAGCTTCCTTATTTATTTTTTCCTCCTCGATCGCGAGTTAGCAACTTGAACCTTTCATGTGTCATTGATAAAATATGCATGTGTGTAGTTCATTGTTTAATTTATATTGTTTGTAGCTAGTTAGTTTAACAAATGCACGATGGTTAATTATATATTTTATATTATAATAATGCAGATGAATCGGCAATGGATGTACGGTAACCGACTCTCCGACGAGTTCACTACGGGTTTGAAAGATTTCCTCGTAGTGGCTAATGCGAACAAGCAGGGGGGTTTTGTTATTTGTCCATGTGTTAACTGTAAGAATCAGAAGGGTTACTCTTCCTCAAGAGATGTTCACATGCACCTGCTTCGGCACGGTTTCATGCCAAGCTATAATTGTTGGACCAAGCATGGAGAAAGAGGGGTTATAATGGAAGAAGATGAAGAAGGGGATGATTTCATCGATGAAAGCTATCTTGCTCATTTCGGTGATACTTTCATGGAGGATGCTGAAGGTGAAGGGGAAGGTGAAGGTGAAGAAGAGGCACGTGATGAGCCCGTTGATGATCTTGGTCGGACCATTGCTGATGCACGGAGACGCTGCGAAACTAAAAAGGAGAGGGAGAATTTGGATCGCATGTTAGAGGATCACAGAAAGGCGCTGTACCCCGGATGCGATGATGGTCCGAAAAAGCTGGGCTGCACACTGGATTTGCTGAAATGGAAGGCACAGGCGGGTGTAGCTGACTCGGCATTTGAAAACTTGCTGAAAATGTTGAAGAATATGTTTCCAAAGAATAACGAGTTGCCCGCCGATACGTACGAAGCAAAGAAGGTTGTCTCGCCCTCTAGGTTTAGAGGTTCTCGAAGATACATGCATGCATCAACGATCGCATCCTCTACCGCGGTGAATACGAGAATTTGAATGAATGCCCGGTATGCACCGCATTGCGTTATAAGATCGAGGCGATGACCCCGGTGACGATGTTGAGGGCCAGAAACCCAGGAAGAGGGTTCCCGCCAAGGTGATGTGGTATGCTCCTATAATACCACGGTTGAAACGTCCGTTCAGGAACAAAGAGCATGCCAAGTTGTTGCGATGGCACAAAGAGGACCGTAAGTCGGACGGGGAGTTGAGACACCCCGCAGATGGAACGCAATGGAGAAAGATCGACAGAGAGTTCAAAGATTTTGCAGTCGACGCAAGGAACATAAGATTTGGTCTAAGTACGGATGGCATGAATCCTTTTGGCGAGCGAGCTCCAGCCATAGCACTGGCCCGTGACTCTATGCATCTACAACCTTCCTCCTTGGTTGTGCATGAAGCGGAAGTTCATTATGATGCCGGTGCTCATCCAAGGTCCGAAGCAACCCGGCAACGACATCGATGTGTACCTAAGGCCATTAGTTGATGAACTTTTACAGCTGTGGGGCAGACACTGGTGTCCGTGTGTGGGATGAGCACAAAGAAGAGGAATTTGACCTACGAGCGTTGCTTTTCGTAACCATCAACGATTGGCCTGCTCTTAGTAACCTTTCGGGACTCGTCAAATAAGGGATACAATGCATGCACGCACTTGCTTACATGAGACCGAAAGTGTACATTTGCCAAATTGTAAGAAGAACGTGTACCTTGGGCATCGTCGATTTCTTCCGAAAATTCATCCAAGAAGAAAGAAAGGCAAGCATTACAACGGCAAGGCGGATCACCGGCCGAAGCCTCGCGGAACACTACCGGTGCTGAGGTATTTGATATGGTCAAGGATTTGAAAGTCATCTTTGGAAAGGGTCCTGGCGGACAATCAGTTCCGAAGGGAGCTGACGGGCACGCAGCCATGTGGAAGAAGAAATCTATATTCTGGGAGCTAGAATATTGGAAAGTCCTAGAAGTCTGCTCTGCAATCTACGTGATGCACGTTACGAAGAATATTTGCGTGAACCTCCTAAGCTTCTTGGGCGTGTATGGGAAGACAAATGATACAAAGGAAGCACGGCAGGACCAGCAACGTTTGAAAGACCCTGATGACCGGCATCCGGAATGGTTTCAAGGTCATGCCAGCTACGCTCTGACCAAAGAAGAAAAGGTCATCTTTTTTGAATGCCCGAAGCGAGTATGAAGGTCCCGTCTGGATTCTCGTCCAATATAAAGGGAATAATAAACATGGCGGAGAAAAAGTTCCAAAACCCGAAGTCTCACGACTGTCACGTGATTATGACGCAATTTCTTCCGATTGCTTTGAGGGGCTCCTGCCGGAAAATGTTCGAGTAGCCATTGTGAAGCTATGTGCATTCCTCAATGCAATCTCTCGAAGGTAATCAATCCAGAAGTTCTACCACGGTTACGTGAACGATGTGATCCAATGTCTTGTCGGTTTCGAGTTGGTGTTCCCGCCATCCTTCTTCAATATTATGACGCACCTCCTGGTTCACCTAGTCGATGAGATTTCCATTCTCGGTCCTGTATTTCTACACAATATGTTCCCCTTCGAGAGGTTCATGGGAATATTAAAGAAATATGTTCGTAACCGTGCTAGGCCGGAAGGAAGCATCGCCAAGGGCTATGGAAATGAGGAGGTAATTGAGTTTTGTGTTGACTTTGTTCCCGACCTTAAGCCGATTGGTCTTCCTCGATCGCGACACGAGGGGAGACTAAGTGGAAAAGGCACGATCGGAAGGAAATCAACGATATGTATGGACGGCCATTCTCCGACCGAAGCACACCACACAGTTCGACCAATTCCAGCTTGGTGGCTCCGTACTTTGAGAAACACAAGAATATTTTACGCTCGGACAACCCTGGGAAGCCTGAATCCTGGATTAGGAAGGCCCACATGGAGACTTTCGGCAGTTGGTTGAGAAAACATTTAATGAATGACGATCATGTTGTAGATCAGTTTCCAGGCGAGGCGCCAACAAGTCCACCCCCCTACGGTGGTGGTGGTGGCGGTGGCGGTGGTGGTGGTGGTGCTTCACCTACACCTCCTTCACGTCAGCCGACGCCGCCCCCCAATTCACCTCCGGCGGGTAAGCGGCCGCCGCCCCTAGTCCGCCCCGGGCGGGCAGCGACGCCGCCCCCAATCCACCTCCGGCGAAGAAGCAGAAGCAGCAGTCCTGGAGTATTAACCCGGACCCTTATGTACCTAAGATAACAAAGGTACCGGAGCCATCACTGAAGCCTCTCCCCACGAGGCCTTGGGAACATAGTGCCGAGGAAATCGAGGCGGCCGCGACTGCTGAATATGAGAAATGGAAGGCGGGCTGCAAGAAGAAAAGAGAGCCCGAGCCCAAGCCAGTATTTTCCGATGAGCAAAAGAAGTGGGCTAAGTCATTTTTGAACACACCGTCCCAAGCCGCGAAGAATCTGCCTGATGACTATGCACGTGAACTTCGTAATCAGGCACGCATGTTCAAGGAGAAGAAAGAGGAGGCCGAGAAAGCGGAATTAGAAAGTAAAAAAAGCGGGAAACGAGTTGCCCAGCTCGGGGAACAAAGTAAACAATCGATTGCCCCGCTTATAGTGACAGCCGCTGGTCCGGATGCCCCCGATATCATAGAAGCTGCGGCAGCACAGGGATTGACTGTAACGAGTGCCAGAGAACAAGCGGCCAACTTAGGTATTACTCTTCGTGAACTGTTAGGCCTTGATGAGGCGCCAGTGAAGGAGGTAGTACTTACATATGTGAAGAATGGGCCTCTCGTCGAGCCTGCGCAGGAAGAGGATCTACCTCCACAAATGAAAGGTCTGCTGAAATGGTACAAGGGTTACATAAAAATAAAAACGCCAAAGAATATATTTATGCGGAAGTTGGATATGAGCATCACTTCAAACATTACTCTGTACAAATTCATCTGAGTGAATTGTTCCAGCTTTTCAATCTGCGCGAGCTCGACAAATCTATCATCAGTTGCTACGTTCTGTAAGTGATTTATTTCTACCCCATCTCGTTCATATTGCCTCGCACAATATATATGTCCTAACTATATTGTTGTGTCCGCTATTATACATGCAGATTGAAGATTAAGGAATGCAGAGTAAGGAACATCCATGATGTTGGGTTCATTGACCCACACATCGTTAATGGATATACGTTACAGCATCACCCCACCGACGTGGAGGCAGACTCGTGGCAGTTTTTTACAAAGCAGGAACTCAAAAGTGATATTCTATTTCCTTACCATTTTGGGTGAGTGTTTATGTCTTGAGCACATTCTCTTTTGTTTACTCCATGCATGGTATATGGCCGGCTAATCGATGAGTTATGCATGACGTACTGTGCATGTATCGTGTCCGCAGGTTCCACTCGGATTCCGCTAGTAATTAAAGTTGACAAATCA
Source organism: Lolium rigidum (assembly GCF_022539505.1). Taxonomy (NCBI): domain Eukaryota; kingdom Viridiplantae; phylum Streptophyta; class Magnoliopsida; order Poales; family Poaceae; genus Lolium; species Lolium rigidum. The sequence goes on along the minus strand of NC_061508.1, from coordinate 231,509,966 downwards.
GAATGTCTCGTCCACGACTCTCCGAATATGGATCCGGCGCTTTGGGCCGACATGAGAAAAATGATTCAAAAGTAATTGTTTTCATTCATTTGCGCTCTATATCGATCGGCCTATTTCGTTCATTTCCTAATTAAGCTTCAAGTAATTAACTAATAACTCTCTTGTTCATTTAATTTTCTTTGCCTCGTAGGGTTTGGAGACGGTTCTCGGATACAAAGGTCGGTGAATTCAAAAAAGAGCTACATTTCATGCGGTCAAAGGCTAAGAATGGTGGCGATATTCAGCCACCGGGGACCAATCTATGTGGATACTATGTCTGTGAGATGATCCGGAGATACACCTCTGAGCGCGTTCCGAGTGATACCAATGCTCAGAGGAATAACCTCCGGATGATGCTTAGTCCAGAAGCTCGCTTCCGACCACTTCAAGAGGAACTAGCTGGATGGTTCAGGAGGGAAGTCCTCGATCCTAAAGGAGAACACCATTACGAGGACGTAGAACTATACATGCATTAAATTATGTATGGAAACTTGTTCAAACTTGTATATGGTCATCCGATGATATTGAATATATATTGTATATTCCTCTTGAATTCTTTTTTGGTTCTAATTTCAAATTTGTTTGAAATTGTACATTCATATGCATGTATGTAGTACCGTAGAATATGTGAAACTCCTTCAAAGTTACAATAAAGCACAAAAGAAATAAAACAATACAAATTAAACAGAAAACAGGTTTAGGGGGGGGGGGCAGGTTTAGGGGGGCCTAAAACCCTAAACCTGCGGCGGCCTTTAGTCGCGGTTGGCCAGAAGAACCGCGACTAAAGGTCCTCCGCCCCGACGGTCGCCTGGTGCCCACGTGGACGAGCCTTTAGTCGCGGTTCGTAAGCAACCGCGACTAAAGGGGGGGCCTTTAGTCGCGCTAATTTGGTCGCGGTTGCGCAACCGCGACTAATGGCAGTTGCGAACCGCGACCAAAGGCCCTTTTCCCACCAGTGCCATAATTCCTAGGGGCAGATGTTTTGGGAGAGGTGTGCATCAAATGCATGTGCATAATTCCTAGGGGCAGATGTTTTGGGAGAGGTGTGCATCAAATGCATGTGGCTGGTCCAAAAATTTCCCTACACGGAATATCCAGACCCGGAAGTTCCAGGCCAACTTCCAAGAGGTACCCAAGATGTTTGTGCAGCCTGTGCACACCACGCTGGATACCACAAAACTTCTCCCCTCTCCTATGATGACACACTATTTTCCTTTACAATTATATCTAATTTTCTCTAAACCATCTTTCCACCTCCCATACACTATATATATCCACGGACAAAAGAACTCATCTCCTCATAGAACTAAATGACATAAATGTTTGTCCCAAATTGCAAGAAGAAACATGGGAAAGGTTCAGTTTGGCTTCTGTTTGGAAAGAAAATAAGCAATCACACAAGTTCGAAAACAAGGAATAAAAGGTTTTTTGTAGGAAAAAAAATCCTGCAGAACATGCTTATGCATACGTATGGTTGTCGATCAATCTCCAAGAATGGTGCGTAGATATATTCATCTATGTATGTTGATTGCTACATCTATTTGTGCAACCCACACATATTTAGCTTGTGTAGAGATTGGTGTGGGATTGAAGAGCGTTTGTTAACTTTGCACGTTCATATCAATACGACTACCTATGTTTTGATGAATAAGACCCACACGTATTTTAAGACAAACTTTGACCGAAAAAACTAAGTAACACAATTTTGATTATATTGTATGTAATTAGTATATTGGATTTATATTGAAAAATATTTTTTAATGATGCTAATTTTATATCAATAATATTTATATATTTAGAGTAATTCTTGGTCAATAAAAACATGAAAAACGAGTGTGCATTATTCATTGGAAGGAATGGAGGGAATATTATTCTCTATGCATATATTTCTCTCGCATGGTAAGTACTCGTGCTCTAAGCCCAGCCGTGATGAATTTCCTTTCACCGGTTATATAGAAAAATATTAATATCTATCTATATTAAACACATACAATACAAATGTATGTTTCATGATGTTCTAATAATACTGATTTGATTTTTTAAATATTTAAGAAAATTCTATATACTTTGTCAAATTTATAAGGTTTTACTATGCATATGCCCAAAACTAATACTCCCTTTGTTGCAATAAATAAGACTTAAAGATCCTCTGAATTTAAGCAATATTATAGAAAAAAATAAAAATTTACGATACCAAATCAATATTAGTATATTCACCGCAAAACACATTTTTATAATTTGTTTTTGTTTCACATCGCAGAATTTTTTATATCTAATCAAACTTTATAAGTTTTGACTATTAACTAAATTTATAAGCCTTATTTACCGGACCGGAGGTAGTATACATTAAGCTTAATTAGCTTTATGCATACAACAAGGGCATAATGATGTGTTATTGTGGTTGTGGTACACAAACCCCGAAGCTTCACCTAATTGGTTATTTATGCATAAAATCCGATCACCAATTTCAAACAAATACCCATCACCTATCGAGAACCAACCCGAGGTTAGGGTCTATTTGGTTGAGGGTATATCCCTAAGACTAGCCACAATGAGAGTATCACAAGTAGTATCATTTATGCCATGTTGGTAAAATTCTGATGTGACACAACAATTAATGAGGAGATAAGTGAGAGTGATATCATATGTAGATACCGTATTGCAACATGTAAAACTAGAAAATTTAATGACAAACACATCATGTACATAAATTTGCATTTGGATTCTACAAAATATTAAATATGATGAAAGTATGATGCTACCTCATGATACTATACATTGTAGGGGAGGTGACATAACCTAGTATCATGTGCATGATATATATGATACTTTCCATTGTAACCAGTCTAAGTGACTAGAGGTAGCCAGTCCCTCCTTCTCCCCTTTGTTGTAGCTGCTCGTACTGGCTCGGTCAGCCCGGGTTTGATGAGATGGGGGGGATTTGGTACGGGAGACGAAGTAGAGGGTGCGCATGTCGCGGAAGGGTGATAGTGGCGCGCAGGTCATATATTTTGGTTGGAGAGAGCAAGAAAACACTCCCATGTTTTGTTTTGTATTTCCTTGACCACTACTATGCCTACTTGGTTGAGAATCCTCGTATCGCAACGGCGTTCCAAGTGTCGAGAGAAAGATCAAAAGA